>NC_044276.1:24357320-24524385 GCF_003957555.1 Calypte anna
TGCATTCCTGGGCATTGAGCTTTAGTCAAAAGGGATTTATTTAACATTTTCAGCACTCTCACTGGTTTTTTCCCCTCTGTTTTTCCTAAGGACACCATTCAAATGAGTCATTTGCATAATTATCCTGCTGGAATTTCAACAGTATTAAACACAGGTAAGGCAACACAAACAAGGAGAAAGTAACATGTAGCGGGAGGAGCCCTTCTTGCTCCTAGGGCTGATCCTGAGGCCTCAGGGTTTAGCCCATTCCTGGACCATGTCCTAGGGCTGTTCCTGAGGCCTCGGGATCTACCCTTCTTGCCTGCTCCTGGGCTCCTCGAGCTGGTTCTCCATCCTCACTGAAGAGTGAGAGCTCTCCGTGGGTGTCAGCTGCTCTCTTCTTGGCCCCCTGCTCCTGCACATGCTCAGGAGGGAGGCCAGACACAGGTGAACCCACACCCACTCATCAATAACTCAGGGCACCTGGTCCTGTCTCACTACAGTAACACCCTGAAAAAAGAAGAAATTCAGGAATCATAGAATTAGCCGGGTTGGAAGGGACCTCAGAGATCATCTAGTCCAACCCTTGACCCACCGGAGCAGTTGCTAGACCATGGCACTGAGTGCCACATCCAGTCTTTTTTTAAATGTCTCCAGGGACGGAAATCTACCACCTCACCGGGCAGTCCATTCCATAGCCTGATCACCCTCTCCGTGAAGAAATTCTTTCTAATATCTAACCTAAACCTCCCCTGGCACAACTTAAGACTGTGTCCTCTTGTCTTGTTGAAGGTCGTCTGTGAAAAGAGTCCAGTTCCCACTCTCGCTACAGCCTCCTTTCAGGGAGTTGTAGACAGCAATGAGGTCTCCCCTGAGCCTCCTCTTCTTCAGGCTGAACAGCCCCACTCTCTCAGCCTCTCCTCATAGGGCCTGTGCTCGAGTCCCTTCACCAGCCTGGTTGCCCTCCTTTGGACCTGTTCCAGGACCTCTACATCTTCTTAAACTGAGGGGCCCAGAACTGGACACAGTACTCGAGGTGTGGCCTCCCCAGGGCTGAGCACAGGGGCAGAATCACCTCCCTGGACCTGCTGGTGACGCTTGTTCTGATACATCCCAGGAATGCCATTGGCCTTCCTTGGCCACCTGGGCACACTGCTGGCTCATGTTCAGTTTCTTGTCGATGCAGACTCCCAGTCCCTTTCTGCCTGGCTTGCTCTCCAGCCACTCTGTCCCCACCTGTAGCGCTGCATGGGGTTGTTGTGGCCAAAGTGCAGGACCCGGCACTTGGCCGTGTTGAACCCTCATCCCCTTGGGATCAGCCCAACTCTCCAGTCCTCTCCAGGTCCCTCTGCAGAGCCCTCCTGCCTTCCAGCTTGATCCACACTTTCCCCCAGCTTAGTGTCAGCTGGAATTTGCTGAGGATGGACTCAATGCCCTCCTCTAAATCCTCCCTCAAGATATTAAACAGCACTGGGCCCAACACTGATCCCTGGGGGACCCACTAGTGACCGGCCGCCATTTTGATGCAGCCCCGTTCAGCACCCACTCTCTGGGCCCGGCCCTCCAGCCAGTTCCCAACCCAGCACAGAGTGCTCCTGGCTGAGCCATGGCCTGACAGCTTTTCCAGGGAGAATCCTAGGGGAGACGGTGTCAAAGGCCTTGCTGAAGTCCAGGCAGGACCACATCCACAGCCTTCTCCTCATCCCCCAGGCAGTCACCCGATGATAAAAGGAGCTCAGGTTGGTCAGATCAGGACCTGCCCTTCCTAACCCCGTGCTGGCTGGGTCTGATCCCTTGCCCATCCTGCAGGTGCTGTGGGATTGCCCCCCAGGATGAGCTGTTCCATGACCCCTGCCAGGCACTGAGGTCAGGCTGACGGGCCTGGAGTTTCTGGTCCTCCTTCCGGCCCTTTTTTGTGGGATTGGCGTGACATTCCGCCAACTTCCAATCCCTATACATGCCAAGCACTTATAAATACCCATTTCTACAATATACTTCTTATGCATCAAATAAAAGTCCAGCACATGCCTATTTGCTCTCTAGGTGTTTTTTTTCCCCAGTCCTGAGTATTTTACAGGGCAGACCTATGTGAAGGAGCCCAGTAAGGAGGGTTTTTAAAGGGAATAAAAACACAGATTGGGTTTCATGAGGGCAATAAAAAAAGAGCTGGAATAAACTGCAGCTTCCTTTCCCCCACAAATTCCCCATGTTCAAAGAAAAGTCGGTGGGTTTTTTTGTTAAAAATACAATTTAAAAGATGTAGAAAAGATGTCCATGAGATTTTAACACAGTTCACATCAGTATCTAGATGAAGTCCCTCACTGACCACCTTGGATAAAGGTTTTGGACGCAGCCCAGGGTGCAGCTATTGCCTGGAAATGCTGATCTTACATCAATACCCCTCACTTGGCAATAAAATGGTTCTGTATCTAAACTTACAGAGAAATTTCAAGTTCCTGGTGGGTGCTCAGATGCCAAGATTGTCCCTCAGCACATCAGGCTGTGGTATCCCAAGCTCCAAGATCCAAAATGTAGGAACTGACCCATGCCTCAAGCAGCCTGGGGGAGGACCCGAGCTTCATTTCCCACAGTGCAAGAAAAAAGCAACTTGGAAAACTCAGTTTCAGGTGGATGTTGCTCTAAAGATCATGCTCCAAGCCCTGACCTTCACTTGGATGAAGAAGGAATTTGGAAGCCGGTCCTATTCATCAAGGTTGGAATGGGATGATAGCTCGTCAAAAGGATGAGATGATATCTCTGACCCCACAATGCTGGAGCTCAGCATTGAACAAAGAGATATTTTTCCCTTTTATAACCATAGCAGGCTGCATTTCTCACTCCAAAAGCTCAAAGCTGAGTTGCACTAAGTCTGGAGCAGAGAACAGGGGATTAATGGAACACCCATGGGCACAAGGCTGGTTTAGAGAGCTCCGTGTTGGGATGACCTCCCCACTTCTGGAGGTGCCTTCTGCATGGTGACAGCTGATCTTCAGACAAGAGGAAAGTGTTTCAGTGCCCAGAAATGTCCAATTCCCTAATGCAAAGTCTCTTTTCTTGGCATGGTTGAATAAGTGCCCACAGCTTGGACAGGGAGCACTCTGTGCTGGGTTAGGAACTGGGCTGGAGGGCCGGGCCGCAGAGAGTGGTGCTGAACGGGGCTGCATCAAAATGGTGGCCGGTCACTAGTGGTGTCCCCCAGGGATCAGTGTTGGGCCCAGTGCTGTTTAATATCTTGAGGGGAGGATTTAGAGGAGGGCATTTGAGTCCATCCTCAGCAAATTCCCAGCTGACACTAAGCTGGGGGGAAGTGTGGATCAGCTGGAAGGCAGGAGGGCTCTGCAGAGGGACCTGGAGAGACTGGAGAGTTGGGCTGATCCCAAGGGGATGAGGTTGAAGATTCCAAGGGGCCGCGTCCTGCACTTTGGCCACAAGAAGCCCGGGGAGCTCCAGGCTGGGCAGGGAGTGGTTGCAGCAAGGGAGCTGGGAGTCTGGCTTGCCAGGAAGCTGAAGAGGAGGCAGCAGTGTGGCAGGTGGGCAAGAAGGCCAATGGCATCCTGGGCTGGCTGAGGAAGAGCGTGGCCAGCAGGTCCAGGGAAGGGATTCTGCCCCTGTGCTCAGCCCTGGGGAGGCCACAGCTTGAGTCCTGTGTCCAGTTCTGGCCCCTCAGCAAGTCCCTCAGGAAGGAGCTTGAGGTGCTGGAGCAGGTGCAGAGAAGAGCAAGGAGGCTGGAAGGGATCCAGCAGAATTCCTGGGAGGAAGGAAGGGCTGAGGGAGCTGGGGGTGTTGAGGCTGGAGAAGAGGAGGCTCAGGGGAGACCTCATCACTCTCTGCAACTCCCTGGAAGGAGTTGGAGCCAGGGGGGGTTGGGCTCTTTTCCCAGGCAACTCTCAGCAAGACAAGAGGGCACAAAGGGTCTCAAGTTTGTGCCAGGGGAGGTTTAGGTTGGAGATGAGAAAGAATTTCTTTCTGGAGAGGGTGATCAGGCATTGGAATGGGCTGCCCAGGGAAGTAGTGGATTCTCCGTGTCTGGAGATCTTTCCAAAGAGCCTGGATTTGGCACTCAGTGCCATGGTCTAGCAACCGCAACGGTGGTTCAAGGGTTGGACTTGATGAGCTCTGAGCTCCCTTCCAACCCAGCCAATTCTATGATTCTATGATTGTATAAGGAATGTTTTTCTCCTGACCCAGGGAAGAGAACGCCTGTCAGCAAGTGCCCAACCCTGTCAGCAGCCTCACCAGGAAGCCTTCCAACTTTTGCATGTACTTAAAAGGGTGACTTTGCCATCTCAGCTTATGTTTTTTTTTAATCCCTTTTACTTTCACTACCACCCATCCATTTAAAATAAAAGGTACATCAAGTGAACTTGATGTGCCTGCAGGATCTGACTCGAAGGCAACAGAGTTCCTCCAGATCTAAAGATGACAGGGAACTGTTTTTATATAAAAATATATTTTTTATATATATTTACTACTCCTCCCTATGACATATATGGTAATTTAGGAGCTGGGGTATTAAAGGAAAAACTAGGAATGGTGTTTTACTGCACAATTTCTTGGATAGAGCTCGAGGTATTAAAAAACCAACTACAACCATCTTAAAAAAAAGAAAAAACCATTAAAATCAGTCTTTCTACCTCTGTAATCCTTGCCTGGCTTTAAACTCTCTGCCTGCCAGGCATAAAGACAATATCATCTCACTTCATCTCCCCTCTGCCCAGCCTTGAAGAAAGAAAAGAAAAATGATGCTGTTATTCTACGTAAAACCTTGCTCTTCACCTAAATCAAGGTGCTGCTTGCCTTGTTTCATGATATCAGGTTTTTTTCCTCCTGCTTTCCTTCTCCACAACAGCCCCAGGTTCATGATTCCCAAGAGGAAAAAGATCTGAGCCCCCCAAAATTCAAAGGAAGCATCATCCCCATCCCAGAGAAGCTCAGAAAACACAGAAAGAAGTCCTGCAGCCAAAGCTTTTCTAGTCCAAGCCTTCTCGCCAACCTCCCTCATCCCTTTTTGGGCTCAATATATTACAAAGTATATTTTAATCAGCTTAAATCTCCAGTCCTACCCAAAATATATCCTTGTCTCTCAGCTGGAGCAGCCTTTGAACTTGCCTGGGGTTTCAGGCTCATCCCTACAGCAAAACGATGGGAGCTGAGCAGAAAGTGGGGAGAAAGGACTAAAGAAAGGAGAAAATCCACCCAAAAAAAAGACAGAAAACATCAGCACTTGTTGCCCACGCTGCAGTTTTTAAGGAGAGCTTTAGCACACTGAAAAGCTGCCATAAATAAAATTAAAACCTGATATATTTCTTTTTACTAACTAAACATCAAGTAAGGAGTGTGGCTGCCTTCAGGAAAAACACCATTTCAGTTTTAGAGAGAAAGGTGAAGATTTTCCAGCCTTCCATGCAGAAAACACAGGGAAAAGGGAAAAATTCCTTCCATTTCTGCTCCTAAATTGTGCAACCTTCCCCCAACCTCCCCTGTGTTGTTCTCATCATTTTAGAAGGGTTGATCTTGATCTCCTGATTCAATCCTACACTGCCAGCTCACAGCCCATTCCATTACCCTATAAAACATTTCAGGACTGATTCACATGGTTATAGATTCCTGAGTTTACCCCAAAATCAGCAGCAAAACCTTTCCCAAATAGACCAGCCAGAATTATTTTAACCAGAGCATCATCCCCACCCCATCCTCAAGCATGAAGGGAGGGATTTTTCCCAGTTCAAAAATTGTTTCCTCTGTGCCCACCAAGCTCAACACCAGAAAAAAAAATTAAATAAAACCCGTTGTGACTGAACAGATGTCCCTGGCTTCAGCCTACATGGGCAGGATGCTAATAAATGTTCCTTTTTTTCTGGAACACGCTGCTAATGGATGGCCTGGGAAGAGAAAACGAAGGTCACTGATATCTGTCAATTTAAAACTACCTTAAAGATTTTATTTTATTGCTGCCTTTATGACTTATTGCCCAGACAACACTTATTGACCACATACCATCTGCCTGGGGAACAAATGAGCATTTCATAATTGGGTATTGGGTCCCACTTCATCTTCAGATGCATTAATGTTATTTCTGTCAACCCCTTTCTAATAGGAACAACATCCATAACCCAGAAGAGGCTTTCAAGAGGCAAAGAGCAGCCTGACAATTGGCTAAATTTCCAGCAGATAATATGGGAGAGAAAATGAGGGTGGAAAAAAGTCCCACAGGCTCTTGAAAAATATTTTGCCCCACAGTAAAAAAAAACACTGTAGGGCTACAAAGAGGTCTCAGAAGGCAGGTTTGGGTTTAGGGTTTTTTTCTCTCCTTTCATAAAAACATCAAGGGTTTGAGTCAGTCAAGACTGCAGGATGGGCAAGGGATCAGACCCAGCCAGCACGGGGTTAGGAAGGGCAGGTCCTGTCTGAGCAACCTGAGCTCCTTTTATCATCGGGTGACTGCCTGGGGGATGAGGGGAAGGCTGTGGATGTGGTCTGCCTGGACTTCAGCAAGGCCTTTGACACCGTCTCCCCTAGGATTCTCCTGGAAAAGCTGTCAGGCCATGGCTCAGCCAGGAGCACTCTGTGCTGGGTTAGGAACTGGCTGGAGGCCGGGCCCAGAGAAGTGGTGCTGAACGGGGCTGCATCAAAATGGCGGCCGGTCACTAGTGGTGTCCCCCAGGGATCAGTGTTGGGCCCAGTGCTGTTTAATATCTTGAGGGAGGATTTAGAGGAGGGCATTGAGTCCATCCTCAGCAAATTCCCAGCTGACACTAAGCTGGGGGGGAAGTGTGGATCAGCTGGAAGGCAGGAGGGCTCTGCAGAGGGACCTGGAGAGACTGGAGAGTTGGGCTGATCCCAAGGGGATGAGGTTGAAGATTCCAAGGGCCGGGTCCTGCACTTTGGCCACAAGAAGCCCCCTGGGGAGCTCCAGGCTGGGCAGGGAGTGGTTGCAGCAAGGGAGGCTGGGAGTCTTGGCTTGCCAGGAAGCTGAAGAGGAGGCAGCAGTGTGGCCAGGTGGCCAAGAAGGCCAATGGCATCCTGGGCTGGGCTGAGGGAAGAGCGTGGCCAGCAGGTCCCAGGGAAGGGATTCTGCCCCCTGTGCTCAGCCACTGGGGAGGCCACAGCTTGAGTCCTGTGTCCAGTTCTGGGCCCCTCAGGAAGTTGAGGAAAGAGCTTGAGGTGCTGGAGCAGGTGCAGAGAAGAGCAAAGGAGGCTGGGAAGGGATCCAGCAGAATTCCTGGGAGGAAGGAAGGGCTGAGGGAGCTGGGGTGTTGGAGGCTGGAGAAGAGGAGGCTCAGGGGGAGACCTCATCACTCTCTGCAACTCCCTGAAAGGAGGTTGGAGCCAGGGGGGGTTGGGCTCTTTTCCCAGGCAACTCTCAGCAAGACAAGAGGGCACAAAGGGTCTCAAGTTGTGCCAGGGGAGGTTTAGGTTGGAGCTGAGAAAGAATTTCTTTCTGGAAGAGGGTGATCAGCCCTTGGAATGGGCTGCCCAGGGAAGTAGTGGATTCTCCGTGTCTGGAGATCTTTCCAAAGAGCCTGGATGTGGGCACTCAGTGCCATGGGCTGGGAACCATGGGGGGAGTGGATCAAGGTTTGGACTTGATGAGCTCTGAGCTCCCTTCCAACCCAGCCCATTCTGTGATTCTATGATGAGAGAAGCACTACTAGGTACCAACCTTTATCTTGTTAAGAAGGCCAAAAAAACTCCAAGAATATTCTACAACCTTCCCTTCTGCTTTAAGAAAAACCAAAAAACCTATTTATGGTTATACAGAAAAATGGCCCTGGATACTGCACCATCTCCCTCCTATTGCCCATGATCTGTTAAAGCCCAGCAGAGGAACTTTCCTGGGATTTTTTGCCAGGATTTGGGCTGACCCCTCATTCCCCGTGCCCTCCGACTCCATAACTGCAACTGGGATGCATTTGGGGGCTTTTAAAGCAATTTGTAGACATTAAATAATTCACAACCATTTCCCAGAGTAAATGACTTCCTCAAGGTCATATCACTGACAGCTAATTAAAGGCACTGTAATTAATAGATGGTCCTGTGAGATTTCTCTACGTTTAAGGCTCCTTTTTCTCTCCAGCTGGAAGAGGAATCTCCACACTCTGGATTTCCCAGCTTGACTTTTGGGATTATTTTTTTTTAATATTATGCTCATCTTCACCCATAAAATCAGACACCCAAAGCCCACCTTGGGCTACCAGGGCCAAGCTTTTGGTGGCCAGCAGGCCAGGTGATGGAGCCAGCACCATCCTGCTACAGCTCCTCTTCCTCTCCCCAAACTCCTTAAGGTTAAAAGCAACTTCTAGAACCTCAAAGCAACTTCTATTCCAGGTCAAAAAAAAGCACTTAAAGGGAGGAAAAAAAACCAAAAACAACAAAATCACAATGTTTTTTCCACACAGAAAGCACAGAAGTTGGGGAGAGATTTTTTTATCAGGGGTTCTTGATGGGACAAGAGAGGTTTAAGCTGAAAGAGGAGAGATTCCCACTAGATATTAAGAAGAAATATGGGGAGAAACTGGCCCAGGCTGCCAGTTGTTTTTTTTTTACAGCCTCAATCTTCATTTTAGCAGCCTGGCTTAAAAAGAAATGGGAAATCAAGCAGCCAAAAAACTAAAAACTCATAAAATATTCAAAATAAGATAGAATTACAGCAATATATATAATATTGGGCATCTTGCTGGTGATGCTTGCTATGTTTCCAAGCTCCTTGATGTCCCTGGCAAGTGGAGAACTGGATTTTCAGGTCATTCCTTCAACACCCTTAAAACTCCTTCAAAAAAATCTCATTACCATGAGCTGAGGCCTTGGGAAAAAAAGATGGGAGCCCTGCCAAAAAAAAAAACCCTGTGGAAGACACAGAGAATGAAGAAGACATTGCCAAGAAGTCTTCCAGTCTTCCAGGTTTCTTTTTAAATCCCTAAAATATTGAGGAGGAGCCTTGGGAGCTCCCAGGTGGAGCAGAAGACAGCGAGGTCTCCAAGTCCTTGCTCCAGCAGAAGACAGCGAGGTCTCCAAGTCCTTGCTCCAGCAGAGCTTTCCAAGACCTCCTTGACCTTTTTCCCAACTCCAGTCCTCATCCTGGGAAGGAATTGCTCCTCATCTCAACCAGGTGAAGGAAGAAAGCTCACAGGAGCCTTGGGAGCTCCCAGGTGGAGCAGAAGACAGCGAGGTCTCCAAGTCCTTGCTCCAGTAGAAGACAGCAAGGTCTCCAAGTCCTTGCTCCATCAGAGCTTTCCAAGTCCTCCTTGACCTTTTTCCCAACTCCAGTGCTCATCCTGGGGAGGAATTGCTCCTCATCTCAACCAGGTGAAGGAAGAAAGCTCACAGGAGCCTTGGGAGCTCCCAGGTGGAGCAGAAGACAGCGAGGTCTCCAAGTCATTGCTCCAGTAGAAGACAGAGAGGTCTCCAAGTCCTTGCTCCATCAGAGCTTTCCAAGTCCTCCTTGACCTTTTTCCCAACTCCAGTGCTCATCCTGGGGAGGAATTGCTCCTCATCTCAGCCAGGTGAAGGAAGAAACCTCACCCCTAAAATTCCCTCAAAAAATCCCATTACCACGAGCTGAGGCCTTGGGAAAAAAAGATGGGAGCCCTGACAAAAAAACCTTGTGGAAGACACAGAGAATGAAGAAGACATTGCCAAGAAGTATTCCAGTCTTCCAGGTTTCTTTTTAATTCCCTGAAATATGGAGGAGGAGCCTTGGGAGCTCCCAGGTAGAGCAGAAGACAGCGAGGTCTCCAAGTCCTTGCTCCAGCAGAGCTTTCCAAGACCTCCTTGACCTTTTTCCCAACTCCAGTGCTCATCCTGGGAGGGAATTGCTCCTCATCTCAGCCAGGTGAAGGAAGAAAGCACACAGGAGCCTTGGGAGCTCCCAGGTGGAGCAGAAGACAGCGAGGTCTCCAAGTCCTTGCTCCAGCAGAAGACAGCGAGGTCTCCAAGTCCTTGCTCCATCAGAGCTTTCCAAGTCCTCCTTGACCTTTTCCCCCAAGTCCAGTGCTCATCCTGGGGAGGAATTGCTCCTCATCTCAACCAGGTGAAGGAAGAAAGCTCACAGGAGCCTTGGGAGCTCCCAGGTGGAGCAGAAGACAGCGAGGTCTCCAAGTCATTGCTCCAGTAGAAGACAGAGAGGTCTCCAAGTCCTTGCTCCAGCAGAGCTTTCCAAGTCCTCCTTGACCTTTTTCCCCAAGTCCAGTGCTCATCCTGGGGAGGAATTGCTCCTCATCTCAGCCAGGTGAAGGAAGAAACCTCACCCCTAAAATTCCCTCAAAAAATCCCATTACCACGAGCTGAGGCCTTGGGAAAAAAAGATGGGAGCCCTGCCAAAAAAACCCTGTGGAAGACACAGAGAATGAAGAAGACATTGCCAAGAAGTCTTCCAGTCTTCCAGGTTTCTTTTTAAATCCCTGAAATATTGAGGAGGAGCCTTGGGAGCTCCCAGGTGGAGCAGAAGACAGCGAGGTCTCCAAGTCCTTGCCCCATCAGAGCTTTCCAAGTCCTCCTTGACCTTTTTCCCAACTCCAGTGCTCATCCTGGGAGGGAATTGCTCCTCATCTCAACCAGGTGAAGGAAGAAAGCTCACAGGAGCCTTGGGAGCCCCCAGGTGGAGCAGAAGACAGCGAGGTCTCCAAGTCCTTGCTCCATCAGAGCTTTCCAAGTCCTCCTTGACCTTTTTCCCCAAATCCAGTGCTCATCCTGGGGAGGAATTGCTCCTCATCTCAACCAGGTGAAGGAAGAAAGCTCACAGGAGCCTTGGGAGCCCCCAGGTGGAGCAGAAGACAGCGAGGTCTCCAAGTCCTTGCTCCAGCAGAGCTTTCCAAGACCTCCTTGACCTTTTTCCCAACTCCAGTGCTCATCCTGGGGAGGAATTGCTCATCTCAACCAGGTGAAGGAAGAAACCTCACCCCTAAAATTCCCTCAAAAAATCCCATTACCACGAGCTGAGGCCTTGGGAAAAAAAGATGGGAGCCCTGCCAAAAAAACCCTGTGGAAGACACAGAGAATGAAGAAGACATTGCCAAGAAGTATTCCAGTCTTCCAGGTTTCTTTTTAAATCCCTGAAATATTGAGGAGGAGCCTTGGGAGCTCCCAGGTGGAGCAGAAGACAGCGAGGTCTCCAAGTCCTTGCTCCATCAGAGCTTTCCAAGTCCTCCTTGACCTTTTTCCCAACTCCAGTGCTCATCTTGGGGAGGAATTGCTCCTCATCTCAACCAGGTGAAGGAAGAAAGCTCACAGGAGCCTTGGGAGCTTCCAGGTGGAGCAGAAGACAGCGAGGTCTCCAAGTCCTTGCCCCATCAGAGCTTTCCAAGACCTCCTTGACCTTTTTCCCAACTCCAGTGCTCATCCTGGGGAGGAATTGCTCCTCATCTCAACCAGGTGAAGGAAGAAAGCTCACAGGAGCCTTGGGAGCTCCCAGGTGGAGCAGAAGACAGTGAGGTCTCCAAGTCCTTGCTCCATCAGAGCTTTCCAAGTCCTCCTTGACCTTTTCCCCCAAGTCCAGTGCTCATCCTGGGGAGGAATTGCTCCTCATCTCAACCAGGTGAAGGAAGAAAGCTCACAGGAGCCTTGGGAGCTCCCAGGTGGAGCAGAAGACAGCGAGGTCTCCAAGTCCTTGCTCCAGCAGAGCTTTCCAAGTCCTCCTTGACCTTTTTCCCAACTCCAGTCCTCATCCTGGGGGGGAACTGCTCCTCATCTCAACCAGGTGAAGGAAGGAAGCTCTTCCTAATCTCTCCTTAGGATTTTTATCCCTCCTTTCCATGCCATTAAGGAAGAGTTGGGAATGGACTCGGAGCTGTGGTGGTTACTGGAGGTCCCTGAGCCCAAACCCCAGAGGAAAATTGGTTCCATTCCCCATCAGACCAACACCAGCTCCCATCTGAGATGTCACCCAGTGGGAATGTTGCTCTCTGACAACATTAACCTGGAAATAAAACCCCAAAAAGCCATTTTATCCTCTTTGGAGAGACAGCTCTATCAGCCAGCAAGCCCCAGGACTCAATGAAAGCATCTTTAAAGCTCCACTTGGGCTCAAAACTTCAAAGCAGATTTATTTAGGATTATTTGGTTAACAAGCCCACCTGCCAACTCAACACACACACACGAGAAAAACCCCAAACCAACCATGACTAAAGGCAGAATATAAATTATGGAAAAACCTGAGGATGCTTCTTGGTGTGGAGCTCCCCCTGCACGGGGTGCTCTGGCTCGGGGTGATTTTTGGCACCAAAAATGAAGTGCAGGGAGATGAAAAGGACTTGAAGCATCCTTGGCAGCTACAGACACTTCATTAACCACCTCCCTCACCTTCTGCTCTGGCTCAGCCTGCTGCATTTGGAGCCAAGAGAAAGGACTCACCGAGCCCTGATTTAATTAGAGAGCAAAAGCAGTAAATTATTTTTAAATAATCCAAGGAGAAGAAAAGGGGCTGAGGGAGGGAGATGCTGCTCACCCAAACAGCTCAGGACTCAAATCCCTAATTCCCTGTTTTCCATGAACCCCCCAAAAGGCAGGATGGAATCAGGGGGCAGCTCCTGTGCCACCCCATGAGATGGGGTGCCACCCAGACCTTGCCATAAGCCTCCTGCCCCACATTCCTGACATGCAACCACCCCAGAAAAAAGGGAAAAATTCCCTGCTGGTTGTTTCAGGAAAGCAAGGAGAAGGAGAGGATGGAGGGAGGAGTTCTGCCACTTCCCAGCCCTACATCCCAACTCTGGAATGAGCCCACAAGGAGGAAACACTCTTGGAACTCTGATCCAGCTCCAGAGCAACCAGAATCCAGAAAGATGCTGCTCACCCAAACAGCTCAGTCACCTCCTCCAGGACTCAAATCCCTAATTCCCTGTTTTCCATGAATCCCCCCAAAAGGCAGGATGGAATCAGGGGGCAGCTCCTGTGCCACCCCATGAGATGAAAAGGGGTGAAGGATCACCCAGACCTTGCCACAAGCCTCCTGTCCCACATTCCTGACATGCAGCCACAAAAATCAAGGGAAAAATTCCCTGCTGGTTGTTTCAGCAAAGCAAGGACAAGGAGAGGATGGAGGGAGCAGTTCTGCCACTTCCCAGCCCTGCGTCCCAACTCTGGAATGAGCCCACAAGGAGGAAACACTCTTGGAACTCTGATCCAGCTCCAGAGCAACCAGAATCCAGGAAGATTCTGCTCACCCAAACAGCTCAGTCACCTCCTCCAAGACTCAAATTCCTAATTCCTTTTTTTCCATGAATTCCCCCAAAGCCAGGATGGAATCAGGGGGCAGCTCCTGTGCCACCCCATGAGATGAAAGGGGAGAAGGATCACCCAGACCTTGCCATAAGCCTCCTGTCCCACATTCCTGACATGCAGCCACAAAAATCAAGGGAAAAATTCCCTGCTGGTTGTTTCAGGAAATCAAGGAGAAGGAGAGGATGGAGGGAGCAGTTCTGCCACTTCCCAGCCCTGCATCCCAACTCTGGAATGAGCCCACAAGGAGGAAACACTCTTGGAACTCTGATCCAGCTCCAGAGCAACCAGAATCCAGGAAGATTCTGCTCACCCAAACAGCTCAGTCACCTCCTCCAAGACTCAAATTCCTAATTCCTTTTTTTCCATGAATTCCCCCAAAGCCAGGATGGATTCAGGGAGTACTCCTGTGCCACCCCATGAGATGAAAGGGGAGAAGGATCACCCAGACCTTGCCACAAGCCTCCTGTCCCACATTCCTGACATGCAGCCACAAAAATCAAGGGAAAAATTCCCTGCTGGTTGTTTCAGCAAAGCAAGGAGAAGGAGAGGATGGAGGGAGCAGTTCTGCCACTTCCCAGCCCTGCAGCCCAACTCTGGAATGAGCCCAAGCTGAGCTCCAACTAAGCACCAGTGGAGAAAACACTCTTGGAACTCTGATCCAGCTCCAGAGCAACCAGAATCCAGGAAGATTCTGCTCACCCAAACAGCTCAGTCACCTCCTCGAGGACTCAAATCCCTAATTCCTTTTTTTCCATTAATTCCTCCAAAGCAAGGATGGAATCAGGGGGCAGCTCCTGTGCCACCCCATGAGATGAAAAGGGGTGAAGGAGCACCCAGACCTTGCCACAAGCCTCCTGTCCCACATTCCTGACATGCAACCCCCCCAAAAAACAGGGAAAAATTCCCTGCTGGTTGTTTCAGCAAAGGAACGACAAGGAGAGGATGGAGGGAGCAGTTCTGCCACTTCCCAGCCCTGCATCCCAACTCTGGAATGAGCCCACAAGGAGGAAACACTCTTGGAACTCTGATCCAGCTCCAGAGCAACCAGGATCAAGAAAGATGCTGCTCACCCAAACAGCTCAGTCACCTCCTCCAGGACTCAAATCCCTAATTCCTTTTTTTCCATGAATTCCCCCAAAAGGCAGGATGGAATCAGGGGGCAGCTCTCGTGCCATTCCAGCTACATTATATCCCAGCTATATTCCAGCTATACAATATTCCAGCTCCATTATATTCCAGCTACATTCCAGCTACACAATATTCCAGATATATTCCAGATATATCCTAGCTACACAAGATTCCAGCTACACAAGATTCCAGCTATATTCCAGATACATTCCAGCTAGATTATATTCCAGACATATTCCAGCTACATTATATTCCAGATATATTATATTCCAGATATATTCCAGATAGATTATATTCCAGCTACATTATATTCCAGCTACATTATATTCCAGATATGTTCCAACTAGATTATATTCCAGATATATTCCAGCTACATTATATTCCAGCTATATTATATTCCAGCTATATTCCAGCTATACAATATTCCAACTACATTGTATTCCAGCTGCATTGTATTCCAGCTGCATTGTATTCCAGCTGCAATCCAGCTATATTCCAGCTACATTATATTCCAGATATATTCCAGCTACACAATACTCCAGCTACATTCCAGACATATTCCAGCTAGATTATACTCCAGAAATATTCCAGATACATTCCAGCTACATTATATCCCAGCTACATTATATCCCAGAAGGATTATATTCCAGACATATTCCAGCTACATTGCATTCCAGCTACATTCCAGCTATATTATATTCCAGATATTTTCCAGATATATTCCAGCTACACAATATTCCAGATATATTCCAGCTACATTCCAGCTAGATTATACTCCAGAAATATTCCAGATACATTCCACCTACATTATATTCCAGCTACTTTCCAGCTACATTATATTCCAAATGTATATTCCAGCTACATTATATCCCAGACATATTCCAGCTACATTATATTCCAGATATATTCCAGCTATACAATATTCCAGCTATACAATATCCCAGCTAGATTATATTCCGGATATATATTCCAGCTACATTATATCCCAGCTATATTATATTCCAGACATATTCCAGCTACATTGTATTCCAGCTACATTATATTCCAGCTATACAATATTCCAGCTACATTGTATTCCAGATACATTCCAGCTATAGTCCACATTCCAGCTATAGTCCAGCTCCATAATATTCCAGCTAGATTCCAGCTATATATTCAAGCTATATTCCAGCTACACAAGATTCCAGCTACACAAGATTCCCGCTATATTCCAGCTGTATTGCAGCTAGATTATATCCCAGCTAGATTATATCCCAGCTAGATTATATCCCAGCTAGATTATATCCCAGCTAGATTATATCCCAGCTACATTATATCCCAGCTAGATTATATCCCAGCTACATTATATCCCAGCTACATTATATCCCAGCTACATTATATCCCAGCTACATTATATTCCAGACATATTCCAGCTACATTATATTCCAGCTACATTATATTCCAGCTACATTATATTCCAGCTACATTATATTCCAGCTACATTATATTCCAGCTACAGTCCAGCTACAGTCCAGCTACAGTCCAGCTACACAATATTCCAGATATAGTCCAGCTATCTCCCAGCTTTACGATAACCCAGCTACATGATATTCCAGATATATTCCAGCTATACAATATTCCAGCTAGATTATATCCCAGATAGATTATATCCCAGCTAGATTATATCCCAGCTAGATTATATTCCGGATATATATTCCAGCTATATTATATTCCAGATATATTCCAGCTACGTTATATCCCAGCTACATTATATTCCAGACATATTCCAGCTCCATTATATTCCAGCTGTACAATATTCCAGCTACATTGTATTCCAGCTACATTCCAGCTATAGTCCAGCTCCATAATATTCCAGCTATATTCCAGCTATATTTAGCTATATTCCAGCTACGCTATATTCCAGCTATATTCCAGCTAGATTATATTCCAGACATATTCCAGCTAGATTATATTCCAGATATATTCCAACTAGATTATATCCCAGCTACATTATATTCCAGACATATTCCAGCTACATTGTATTCCAGCTACATTTCAGCTATACAATATTCCAGCTACATTGTATTCCAGCTATATATTCCAGCTACACAAGATTCCAGCTACACAAGATTCCAGCTACACAAGATTCCCGCTATATTCCAGCTAGATTATATTCCAGACATATTCCAGCTACATTATATTCCAGCTACATTATATTCCAGCTACATTATATTCCAGCTATAGTCCAGCTACAGTCCAGCTATAGTCCAGCTATAGTCCAGCTACACAATATTCCAGATATAGTCCAGCTATCTCCCAGCTATACGATAACCCAGCTACATGATATTCCAGATATATTCCAGCTATACAATATTCCAGATAGATTATATCCCAACTAGATTATATCCCAACTAGATTATATTCAGGATATATATTCCAGCTATATTATATTCCAGATATATCCCAGCTACGTTATATCCCAGCTACATTATATTCCAGACATATTCCAGCTCCATTATATTCCAGCTATACAATATTCCAGCTACATTGTATTCCAGCTACATTCCAGCTATAGTCCAGCTCCATAATATTCCAGCTATATTCCAGCTATATTTAGCTATATTCCAGCTACGCTATATTCCAGCTATATTCCAGCTACGCTATATTCCAGCTATGCTATAGATTCCAGCTACGCTATAGATTCCAGCTATAGATTCCAGCTATAGATTCCAGCTATAGATTCCAGCTATAGATTCCAGCTACACAAGATTCCAGCTATATTCCAGCTACATTATATTCCAGACATATTCCAGCTACATTATATTCCAGACATATTTATATATTCCAGACATTTATATATTCCAGACATATATTCCAGACATATTTAGCTATATTCCAGCTCCGCTATATTCCAGCTATATTCCAGCTCCGCTATATTCCAGCTCCACAAGATTCCAGCTCCACAAGATTCCAGCTCCACAAGATTCCAGATATATTCTAGCTAGATTATATTCCAGACATATTCCAGCTACATTATATTCCAGACATATTCCAGCTACATTATATTCCAGCTATATCCCAGCTACATTATATTCCAGCTACATTATATTCCAGAGAGATTCCAGCTACATTATATCCCAGCTACATTATATTCCAGACAGATTCCAGCTACATTATATTCCAGATAGATTCCAACTAGATTATATTCCAGATAAATTCCAGCTACATTCCAACTAGATTATATTCCAGATATATTCCAGCTACATTATATTCCAGCTATATTATATTCCAGCTAGATTCCAGCTATACAATATTCCAACTACATTATATTCCAGTACATTATATTCCAGCTACATTCCAGCTCCATTATATTCCAGCTCCATTATATTCCAGCTCCATTATATTCCAGCTCCATTATATTCCAGCTCCATTATATTCCAGCTCCATTCCAGATATATTCCAGATATCTTCCAGCTACATTATATTCCAGATATATTCCAGCTACACAATACTCCAGCTACATTCCAGACAATATTCCAGCTAGATTATACTCCAGAAAAATTCCAGATACATTCCAGCTACATGATATTCCAGCTACATTATATCCCAGCTACACAATATTCCAGATATATTGTATTCCAGACATATTCCAGCTACATGATATCCCCCTCAACATTTCAGTCCCTTGGCTCCAGAGGGAACTTGGAAAAAGGGTTTGGAAACTTCGCCTGCCTCTGTTTTCCTTTTTATCAGGAGAAAGTCCCAGGTTAAGGGATGTAACCAGAGTTAACTTCTGGTATGAACTCCTTTTAGTCAAGTTATTCACAGCTCACACCTTTTTCTTCTGTTATTCAGATGTTAGCAATGCAGATGGATAAATAAAAACCTTTTATAGATGGAAATAATTACATAAAATTATTTTTCCTCCTAAAAACAGATGCTAGGAACAGCAAAAAGAACCCTTATATCCTTATTCCGTGATAATTTGCCTTCATTATTAGATCATAAAAACCTTAATTTATTTTTTTTTAATTTAACCTCTGTATCTGCCCATCCCAAGTAGCACCCAGGAGAAGATTCCTGTCCTAATCACACTATATAGGCTATTTCTTTGCATTTAATAGAAAAAATACCAGAAATATTTTGGTTTTGCTATTCCTTCAAGTAAAAGGGCAAAAAAAAAAATCACCCTTAAATCACAGAATCACAGAATGGGCTGGGTTGGAAGGGAGCTCAGAGCTCATCAAGTCCAACCCTTGATCCACTCCCCCCGTGGTTCCCAGCCCATGGCACTCAGTGCCACATCCAGGCTCTTTGGAAAGATCTCCAGACACGGAGAATCCACTACTTCCCTGGGCAGCCCATTCCAAGGGCTGATCACCCTCTCCAGAAAGAAATTCTTTCTCAGCTCCAACCTAAACCTCCCCTGGCACAACTTGAGACCCTTTGTGCCCTCTTGTCTTGCTGAGAGTTGCCTGGGAAAAGAGCCCAACCCCCCCCTGGCTCCAACCTCCTTTCAGGGAGTTGCAGAGAGTGATGAGGTCTCCCCTGAGCCTCCTCTTCTCCAGCCTCAACACCCCCAGCTCCCTCAGCCCTTCCTTCCTCCCAGGAATTCTGCTGGATCCCTTCCCAGCCTCCTTGCTCTTCTCTGCACCTGCTCCACCACCTCAAGCTCCTTCCTGAGGGACTTGCTGAGGGGCCCAGAACTGGACACAGGACTCAAGCTGTGGCCTCCCCAGGGCTGAGCACAGGGGCAGAATCCCTTCCCTGGACCTGCTGGCCACGCTCTTCCTCAGCCAGCCCAGGATGCCATTGGCCTTCTTGGCCACACTGCTGCCTCCTCTTCAGCTTCCTGGCAAGCCAGACTCCCAGCTCCCTTGCTGCAACCACTCCCTGCCCAGCCTGGAGCTCCCCAGGGGCTTCTTGTGGCCAAAGTGCAGGACCCGGCCCTTGGAATCTTCAACCTCATCCCCTTGGGATCAGCCCAACTCTCCAGTCTCTCCAGGTCCCTCTGCAGAGCCCTCCTGCCTTCCAGCTGATCCACACTTCCCCCCAGCTTAGTGTCAGCTGGGAATTTCCTGAGGATGGACTCAATGCCCTCCTCTAAATCCTCCCTCAAGATATTAAACAGCACTGGGCCCAACACTGATCCCTGGGGGACACCACTAGTGACCGGCCGCCATTTTGATGCAGCCCCGTTCAGCACCACTCTCTGGGCCCGGCCCTCCAGCCAGTTCCTAACCCAGCACAGAGTGCTCCTGGCTGAGCCATGGCCTGACAGCTTTTCCAGGAGAATCCTAGGGGAGACGGTGTCAAAGGCCTTGCTGAAGCTTCATCACTGCTGCCAGCTGTGAATCCTGGTTCTACTCTGATGCAAGTTTTGCTGAATTAAATATTCTGTATCACTCCCACACCAACCTCAGATTTTCATCACAATCTTCTAGATCTTTATTTTATCCAGAAAATAAATGCAGGCACAGAGCTATAATTATTTTTTTTTTTTTACTGGGGGCTTTGCTGAGGAAATTCAAGGAAAAAGTTGCAGGGATTAAATGCAGAAAAGCTGCTCTATTTTTTTTATCCATATGAAAATTATAAACAAGCAAAAGCAACCAAAAATCTCACTCCAACTGGAGAAAAAAAAGAGAAAAAAATTCCATAATCCAAATATTTTGATGGCTTGTCATACTTCAAAGGATAAATACAACACATTATGCAAATAAGACCTTAAAGAGGAAAATGAAGCCTGTAATTTGGGACACAAGAGAGGGAAATTAACAGTTGGTTACCTGAAATTTCTAATTCTTTGGACACATTTCCCTCAAACAGCTTTTCATGAGGCTAAAAAATAATATTATTCACTAGAGGTTCCATGGAAAGCTGCTAGAAAAGGAAAAAAAATACTAGAAATCTAAACCCCAAGATGGAAAAATGATTTTCTGGGCAGAAAAAATCCTGAAGATCCAAGTCCAACCAGCAATACAATCAACTGGCTTTGGAATCCTTCCAGGTATGGAGACTCCACCTCTTCTCTGGACACCAATCCCTCAACATCACAAGAGTTTGGAATAAAAACCAACCAACCAACCAAAACCAACCAACCAAAACCAACCAACCAAACAACCAACACCAAACAACCAACACGCCAAACAACCAACCAAAAGCAACCAACCAAAAGCAACCAACCAAAAGCAACCAACCAAAAGCAACCAACCAAAAGCAACCAACCAAAAGCAACCAACCAAAAGCAAGCAACCAAAAGCAACCAACCAAAAGCAACCAACCAAAAGCAACCAACCAAAAGCAACCAACCAAAAGCAACCAACCAAAAGCAACCAACCAAAAGCAACCAATCAAAACCAACCAACCAAAACCAACCAACCAACAAAACCAAACAACCAACAAACCCAAACAACCAACACCAATCAACCAAACAAAACCAGACAACACCAATCAAACCCAACCAATCAACACCCAACAATCAATCAAAACCAACACCAACCAACCAACAAAACCAACCAACCAAGAAAACCAACCAACCAACAAAACCAACCAACCAACAAAACCAACCAACCAACAAAACCAACCAACCAACAAAACCAACCAACCAACAAAACCAACCAACCAACAAAACCAACCAACCAACAAAACCAACCAACCAACAAAACCAACCAACCAACAAAACCAACCAACCAACCAACACCAACCAACCAACACCAACCAACCAACACCAACCAATCAACACCAACCAATCAACACCAACCAATCAACACCAACCAACCAACACCAACCAACCAACACCAACCAACCAACAAGCCCCCAAAAACCTCCAGTGGTCATTACTAATCAAATTCTCCTTTACAGTAAGGAGACTCCACCACTTCTCTGGACACCAATCCCTCAACATCACAAGAGTTTGGAATAAAAACCAACCAACCAACACCAACCAAAACCAACCAACCAACACCAACCAACTCCAACCAAAACCAACCAAAACCAACCAAAACCAACCAAAACCAACCAAAACCAACCAAAACCAACCAACTCCAACCAACCAACTCCAACCAACCAACTCCAACCAACCAACTCCAACCAACCAACTCCAACCAACCAACTCCAACCAACCAACTCCAACCAACCAACTCCAACCAACCAACTCCAACCAACCAACTCCAACCAACCAACTCCAACCAACCAACAAGCCCCCAAAAACCTCCAGTGGTCATTACTAATCAAATTCTCCTTTACAGTAAGGAGACTCCACCACTTCTCTGGACACCAGTCCCTCAACATCACAAGAGTTTGGAATAAAAACCAACCAACCAACCAACTCCAAGCAACCAACTCCAAGCAACCAACACCAACCATCCAAAACCAACCAACCAACACCAACCAACCAACACCAAACAACCAACCAACACGCCAAACAACCAACCAAAACCAACCAATCAACACCAACCAACCAACACCAACCAACCAACACCAACCAACCAACACCAACCAACCAACACCAACCAACCAACACCAACCAACCAACACCCCCCCAAAAACCTCCAGTGGTCATTACTAATCAAATTCTCCTCTACAGGAAGGAGACTCCACCACTTCTCTGGACACCAATCCCTCAACATCACAAGAGTTTGGAAAAAAAACCAACCAACCAACCAACTCCAAGCAACCAACTCCAAGCAACCAACACCAACCATCCAAAACCAACCAACCAACACCAAACAACCAACCAACACGCCAAACAACCAACCAAAACCAACCAACCAAAACCAACCAATCAACACCAACCAACCAACACCAACCAACCAACACCAACCAACCAACACCAACCAACCAACACCAACCAACCAACACCAACCAACCAACACCCCCCCCAAAAACCTCCAGTGGTCATTACTAATCAAATTCTCCTCTACAGAAAGGAGACTCCACCACTTCTCTGGACACCAATCCCTCAACATCACAAGAGTTTGGAATAAAAACCAACCAACCAACCAACTCCAAGCAACCAACTCCAAGCAACCAACTCCAAGCAACCAACTCCAAGCAACCAACACCAAACAACCAACCAACACGCCAAACAACCAACCAACACGCCAAACAACCAAAACCAACCAATCAACACCAACCAACCAACACCAACCAACCAACAAGCCCCCAAAAACCTCCAGTGGTCATTACTAATCAAATTCTCCTCTATAGAAAGGAGACTCCACCACTTCTCTGGACACCAATCCCTCAACATCACAAGAGTCTGGAATAAAAACCAACCAACCAACCAACTCCAAGCAACCAACTCCAAGCAACCAACTCCAAGCAACCAACACCAAACAACCAACCAACACGCCAAACAACCAACCAAAACCAACCAATCAACACCAACCAACCAACACCAACCAACCAACACCAACCAACCAACACCAACCAACCAACACCAACCAACCAACAAGCCCCCAAAAACCTCCAGTGGTCATTACTAATCAAATTCTCCTCTACAGAAAGGAGACTCCACCACTTCTCTGGACACCAATCCCTCAACATCACAAGAGTTTGGAATAAAAACCAACCAACCAACCAACTCCAAGCAACCAACTCCAAGCAACCAACTCCAAGCAACCAACCAACACCAAACAACCAACCAACACCAAACAACCAACCAACACCAAACAACCAACCAACACCAAACAACCAACCAACACCAAACAACCAACCAACACGCCAAACAACCAACCAACACGCCAAACAACCAAAACCAACCAACCAACACCAACCAACCAACACCAACCAACCAACACCAACCAACCAACAAGCCCCCAAAAACCTCCAGTGGTCATTACTAATCAAATTCTCCTCTACAGAAAGGAGACTCCACCACTTCTCTGGACACCAATCCCTCAACATCACAAGAGTTTGGAATAAAAACCAACCAACCAACCAACTCCAAGCAACCAACACCAACCATCCAAAACCAACCAACCAACACCAAACAACCAACCAACACCAAACAACCAACCAACACGCCAAACAACCAACCAAAACCAACCAACCAAAACCAACCAACCAACACCAACCAACCAACACCAACCAACCAACACCAAACAACCAACAAGCCCCCAAAAACCTCCAGTGGTCATTACTAATCAAATTCTCCTTTACAGTAAGGCGACTCCACCACTTCTCTGGACACCAATCCCTCAACATCACAAGAGTTTGGAATAAAAACCAACCAACCAACCAACTCCAAGCAACCAACTCCAAGCAACCAACACCAACCATCCAAAACCAACCAACCAACACCAAACAACCAACCAACACCAAACAACCAACCAACACCAAACAACCAACCAACACCAAACAACCAACCAACACCAAACAACCAACCAACACGCCAAACAACCAACCAACACGCCAAACAACCAAAACCAACCAATCAACACCAACCAACCAACAAGCCCCCAAAAACCTCCAGTGGTCATTACTAATCAAATTCTCCTCTACAGGAAGGAGACTCCACCACTTCTCTGGACACCAGTCCCTCAACATCACAAGAGTTTGGAATAAAAACCAACCAACCAACCAAAACAAACCAAACAAAACCAACCCACCAAACAAAACCAACCAACACCAACCAACCAACGAACCAACACCAACCAACCAACCAACCAACACCAACCAACCAACCAACACCAACCAACCAACCAACCAACACCAACCAACCAACCAACACCAACCAACCAAAACCAACCAACCAACAAAACCAACCAACCAACAAAACCAACCAACCAACAAAACCAACCAACCAACACCAACCAACCAACACCAACCAACCAACACCAACCAACCAACACCAAACCAGTCAACACCAATCAATCAAAACCAACACCAACGAACCAACCAATCAACCAACCAACCAATCAAGCAAACCCAATTAAGGATAGATTTAGGGATGGACAGGGGGATGGGTTTGGGGGATGGAATTATTAGGGATGGAATTGGGGATGGAATTGGGGATGGAATTGGGGATGGAATTGGGGAATGGATTCAGGGGACAAAATTGGGGGATGGGTTTGGGGGATGGGTTTGGGGGACGGGTTTGGGGGATGGATTTATGAATGGATTTAGGGGATGGAACTGGGGATGAATTTGGGGCATGGAATTAGGGATGGAACTGGGGATGAATTTGGGGCATGGAATTATAGATGGAATTATGGATGGACTGGAGGATGGATTTAGGGGATGGAATTATGGATGGAATTAGGGATGGATTTGGGGGATGGAATTAGGAATGGAATTAAGGATGGAATTAAGGATGGACTGGGGGATGGATTTATGGGATGAATTTAGGGATGGACTGGGGGATGGAATTATGGATGGAAATAGGAATGGATTTGGGGGATGGGTTTGGGGATGAAAATAGGAATGGATTTGGGGGATGGAATTAGGAATGGATTTATGGGATGGAACTGGGGATGAATTTGGGGCATGGAATTAGGGATGGAATTAGGGGATGGAATTAGGGATATGGAATTATGGATGGACTGGAGGATGGATTTAGGGGATGGAATTAGGGATGGAATTAGGGATGGATTTGGGGGATGGAATTAGGGATGGACTGGGGGATGGAATTAGGGGATGGATTTAGGGGATGGAATTATAGATGGAATTAGGGGATGGACTGGGGGATGGGTTTAGGGGATGGAATTATGGATGGGTTTGGGGATGGAATTAGGAATGGATCTAGGTGATGGAATTAGGAATGGATTTGGGGGTGGAATTATGGATGGATTTAGGGGATGGAATTATAGATGGAATTGGGGGATGGAATTGGGGGATGGAATTGGGGGATGGAATTGGGGGCGGAACTAGGAATGGATTTGGGGGATGGAATTAGGAATGGATTTAGGGATGGACTGGGCTATGGATTTAGGGGATGGATTTAGGAATGGATTTGGGCGATGGAATTATGAAGGAATTTAGGGGATGGAACTGGGGATGAATTTGGGGGATGGAACTGGGGATGGACTGGGGCATGGATTCAGGGGATGGAATTAGGGATGGATTTAGGGGATGGAATTAGGAATGGATTTAGGATGCCAAACTCCCCTCCAGCCATCTCTTCCGTCCAGCCTCCCCTTTTTCCTTCCCCATAATTTGTGTTCCCTAAGAAACAGGACAAACAAAATTCATTTGGGCTGCAGGAACCTTTCTTTCTCCTCATTCCTTCTCAAGGCAGGTGAGAACAGGTACCTCCTCATCATTTTATTCCAGGTAGCAACAAATCTTTCCCTTAAACTGGAATCTAAGGACAGATCTTTCAGGAAAGTCACAAATAAAAGATTTAAAAGCAGAACAGGGTATTTTGTTTGGGTTTTTTTTTTTCCTTTTAAAGCAGTATTTTTCCCCAGAGAAAATTCTGCTATCTCCCAGCAGGACCTGAATCATAAATCAGATTATTCTGAGGATCCTAAGGAGTCAGAAAAACCCAACCCTACTGCATTAAGTGCCAAGATGACAAAGGGAGAGATGGCTGAGACTAAAAGGGAACCACTACAGCATTTCAAATTCAAAACCAGACCTAAAAGCCTCCTCAACAAACAAAAACTCACACAAAAATAACCCTACCTACCCCCCTAAAAAACTTCAAATAAAATAAGAACAAAAAACCCCAACACAATTAATCAAAATATTAAAAAATATAATAAAATATTAATAAAAAAAAAATCTGTGCTCTGAAATCTTGTTCTCTTTTATTCCAAAAGGAAAACCACCACACACAACACTGGTAGCAGTTACTATATAATAAATCCCAAAACAGCCCAAAAAAGAGATTTAATCCCACTTTAAGCCTGGCTCACCTCTTTTTTTATCAGTTTCCTACTCACTTTTCTCCTCCCCAGACTATAAATTCATAAAGCAGAGACAGATGAGGTGACAAGAAAGGTAAATGTGACATAATTCAACTAGCAAGAGAAAAATTGACATTATTCAAGGAGCTGAACTCTCACTGACCCCCTGACTTTGCTTTCCCAAGGCAAGAAGTTTGAATCACAGAATCATAGAATGGGCTGGGTTGGAAGGGAGCTCAGAGCTCATCAAGTCCAACCCTTGATCCACTCCCCCCGTGGTTCCCAGCCCATGGCACTGAGTGCCACATCCAGGCTCTTTGGAAAGAGCTCCAGACACGGAGAATCCACTACTTCCCTGGGCAGCCCATTCCAAGGGCTGATCACCCTCTCCAGAAAGAAATTCTTTCTCAGCTCCAACCTAAACCTCCCCTGGCACAACTTGAGACCCTTTGTGCCCTCTTGTCTTGCTGAGAGTTGCCTGGGAAAAGAGCCCAACCGCCCCCTGGCTCCAACCTCCTTTCAGGGAGTTGCAGAGAGTGATGAGGTCTCCCCTGAGCCTCCTCTTCTCCAGCCTCAACACCCCCAGCTCCCTCAGCCCTTCCTTCCTCACAGGAATTCTGCTGGATCCCTTCCCAGCCTCCTTGCTCTTCTCTGCACCTGCTCCGGCACCTCAAGCTCCTTCCTCAACTTCCTGAACTGGGGGGCCCAGAACTGGACACAGGACTCAAGCTGTGGCCTCCCCAGGGCTGAGCACAGGGGCAGAATCCCTTCCCTGGACCTGCTGGCCACGCTCTTCCTCAGCCAGCCCAGGATGCCATTGGCCTTCTTGGCCACCTGGCCACACTGCTGCCTCCTCTTCAGCTTCCTGGCAAGCCAGACTCCCAGCTCCCTTGCTGCAACCACTCCCTGCCCAGCCTGGAGCTCCCCAGGGGCTTCTTGTGGCCAAAGTGCAGGACCCGGCCCTTGGAATCTTCAACCTCATCCCCTTGGGATCAGCCCAACTCTCCAGTCTCTCCAGGTCCCTCTGCAGAGCCCTCCTGCCTTCCAGCTGATCCACACTTCCCCCCAGCTTAGTGTCAGCTGGGAATTTTCCTGAGGATGGACTCAATGCCCTCCTCTAAATCCTCCCTCAAGATATTAAACAGCACTGGGCCCAACACTGATCCCTGGGGGACACCACTAGTGACCGGCCGCCATTTTGATGCAGCCCCGTTCAGCACCACTCTCTGGGCCCGGCCCTCCAGCCAGTTCCTAACCCAGCACAGAGTGCTCCTGGCTGAGCCATGGCCTGACAGCTTTTCCAGGAGAATCCTAGGGGAGACGCTGTCAAAGGCCTTGCTGAAGTCCAGGTAGACAAAAGGAAAGGAGAAAGAAGTGTTTGGAAACACAAGCAAGAAGCCAGAAAAAGGACAACTAGGGAATTACCTGTGGCAGCAAGGAGAAAATAAAGGATATTTTGGGGCTAAATAATGCAGCTGGAGCCATCATCCTGCAGGATGCTGGAGGGAATTTAATTTGAAAGCCAGGGATAACTTCTTGTAATTAAAGCAAGATGAAACATTCCCAAAAGGATCAATTTAATAATTTCTATTATTTGCCAGCTTTCTCAGCCTTCATCTGTTCATTCCCTTCTCCAAAGCAGCCTGGAAATTGGGATAGAGGGAAATATTAAAGGAAGTATTAAAGCAAATATTGAGGGAAAGGAAGAGGAGGAAGGGAAAGGAAGAGGAGGAAGGGAAAGGACGAGGAGGAAGGGAAAGGACGAGGAGGAAGGGAAAGGACGAGGAGGAAGGGAAAGGCAGAGGAGGAAGGGAAAGGCAGAGGAGGAAGGGAAAGGCAGAGGAGGAAGGGAAAGGCAGAGGAGGGAAGGGAAAGGCAGAGGAGGAAGGGAAAGGCAGAGGAGGAGGGAAGGCAGAGGAGGAAGGAAAGGCAGAGGAGGAAGGGAAAGGCAGAGGAGGAAGGGAAAGCAGAGGAGGAAGGGAAAGGCAGAGGAGGAAGGGAAAGGCAGAGGAGGAAGGGAAAGGCAGAGGAGGAAGGGAAAGGCAGAGGAGGAAGGGAAAGGCAGAGGAGGAAGGGAAAGGCAGAGGAGGAAGGGAAAGGCAGAGGAGGAAGGGAAAGGCAGAGGAGGAAGGGAAAGGCAGAGGAGGAAGGGAAATATTAGAGGAAACCTCAGTTGCTGGTTCAGCTGCTGCCTCATCAGGGGTGGCACTGACACCATGAACCAAAACTCATGGATTTTTTCCCCTTAATTTTCCCCTGTTCATCCTGGCTGACCAACTGGGGAGGGAAATGGGGTTATTCCCCACTTCTCTGCCATCTCCATGGAGCAAACCCTTCCTCACACCAATAACATCTATATTTTCACTGGAACTGCTCAGAGGTGGAAAAGGTTTATTTTGGTTGTTTGAAAAAGATTATGAGTTTTAAATAAATTTAAAAAAAAAAATCTGCTTCACTTGCTGCACTTTGCTATAGAGCCAAGAAACCCAAGCCCATGGCCCTGGTGAGAAAATCTGGCACAGGAGGCAGTGAAAAATGACCATTTCTTTCCTCCCAGCTGATAAATATCTTTATTTATTCTTCCTCCTAGCCTCTGAATGCTGTGCCAGGCCCTGTTTTGTCTTCTGTCTCAATTAAAATGGAAATTTCTGCCACCCCTCTCTGTAATCCCCAAGTGCTCCAGGCAAAGGGGATTTAAACTGCTTTTAATAAACCCAATAAAAAGATTCCTTGTAGAACAGTTGATATCTAGATTTTTAATAGGAGTTTGGGTATTATACTGCTCAAGTCATCACTCTGAACCTGCCCATTAAGGGGTAAAAATCCCACCTGGCTCCACGTGCCCCAAATCCACACCTCCCATCCTAATAATCATTCATCTCACCCATCATTTCTTTCCCTTTCCCAAAATCTTTGGGTCCTGGGCTTCAACTGACACCTGAAAATTCTCCAAGCCCTTTCCACCAGCCAAGCTCTGCAAGAAATCTTTGGAAAATGAAGTTTTCAGCATCCCCAAACCTGGACTGGCAAGAAATTGCTCTGGATATTCCCTGATTTTCTTTTTCCCTCCCTCTTCTAAATTAACTCTTGGAAATGCAGATGTGGCCTGAGATGGAATGCTTAAAAGTTGAGTCAAATTTATAATCATTCATTAAAGTGATTTTGGAGGACCAGAGAAGCTACAAAATTCCCCTAGACCAAAAAAAGAATAGTGCCAAGATGAGAAATAAAAATGAAGACACCCAAAAGGATCAGCTCTACTTTTCCCAGGCAAAATCCTACAAAAGAAGCACCAAAAAAATTAAATTTTGGTTGGCACAGGGATGTGTCATAGAATCATAGAATAGGCTGGGTTGGAAGGGACCTCCGAGATCATCGAGTCCAACCCTTGATCCACTCCCCCCGTGGTTCCCAGCCCATGGCACTGAGTGCCACATCCAGGCTCTTTGGAAAGAGCTCCAGACACGGAGAATCCACTACTTCCCTGGGCAGCCCATTCCAAGGGCTGATCACCCTCTCCGTGAAGAAATTCTTTCTCAGCTCCAACCTAAACCTCCCCTGGCACAACTTGAGACCCTTTGTGCCCTCTTGTCTTGCTGAGAGTTGCCTGGGAAAAGAGCCCAACCCCCCCCTGGCTCCAACCTCCTTTCAGAGAGTTGCAGAGAGTGATGAGGTCTCCCCTGAGCCTCCTCTTCTCCAGCCTCAACACCCCCAGCTCCCTCAGCCTCTCCTCATAGGATCTGTGTTCGAGACCCTTCACCAGCTTGGTTGCCCTCCTTTGGACCTGTTCAAGGACCTCAATATCCTTCTTGAACTGAGGGGCCCAGAACTGGACACAGTACTCGAGGTGTGGCCTAACCAGTGCTGAGTACAGGGGCAGAATCCCTTCCCTGGACCTGCTGGTGATGCTGTTTCTGATACAGGCCAGGATGCCATTGGCCTTCTTGGCCACCTGGGCACACTGCTGGCTCATGTTCAGCTTCCTGTCAATGCAGACTCCCAGGTCCCTTTCTGCCTGGCTGCTCTCCAGCCACTCTGTCCCCAGCCTGTAGCGCTGCATGGGGTTGTTGTGGCCAAAGTGCAGGACCCGGCCCTTGGCCTTGTTGAAGCTCATCCCATTGGAGTCAGCCCAACTCTCCAGTCTCTCCAGGTCCCTCTGCAGAATCCTCCTGCCTTCCAGCTGATCAACACTTCTCCCCAGCTTGGTGTCATCAGCAAACTTGCTGATGATGGACTCAATCCCCTCATCCAAGTCATCAATGAAGATATTAAACGGCACTGGGCCCAACACTGATCCCTGGGGGACACCACTGGTGACCGGCCGCCAACTGGAAGCAGCCCCATTCAGTACCACTCTCTGGGCCCGGCCCTCCAGCCAGTTCCTAACCCAGTGCAGAGTACGCTTGTCCAAGCTGTGGGCAGCCAAGCAGGTGAGCAGAAGGCTGATTTTTAGGGGAAATTCTGGTGGATAATAGCAGGAATCCCAAGACTTCAGGCACCAAGGCTCATCTGGGACATCCCAAGGCACTTGGGATGTGGGGACCTTTGGGAAAGCTAAGGAGCAAAAGTTGGGATGAAGACTCTGAGCATTTCTTTTGATTCAAAAGCAGCTTTTAAGAACATTATTTTAGCAACTAAATAAAAAAATAGCTTTTTCCATGCTGCAGAATTCCAGCACCTTGCTGAAAAAGCTCACCTGGTCCTTAGGATCTTTAAGGAAAATGATTGCAAAATATTCTAATGATTGCAAATTATTCAAATTATTGCAATATTCAGATTATTACAAAATATTAAAATGCAAACACAGTAGCTATGAAATTCATTGTGACTGCAATTCTATTTTCATCAGCTCCAGGTTGAAGAAGAACTTTGCTCTGCAGAAAACCTGATTTTCCCCCCTCCACACCTCCCTGAGGGCTCAAGTGCATTTTTCTCTTGGTTTTATTCTACAAATCTAAAAAAAATACAAAACAAAGCATCCCAAGATGCACAGAGCTGCCAAAAGCATCTTCTGGGTCAAGAAGCAGGTGGTTCCACATCACAAAATAAACACAAAACCTGGAATTAAGGACCCTTTTTTAAGGAAACACTGGAGGAAAAAAGATCTGGAAAGCCCTGAGCTGTGTTAGGCTCAACTTTAAAACCTAAAAATGAAAAAAAACCTCTTAGGAAAGGCTTTTTTCTCCACCTTTCTTATTGCAGTATTTTTTTCAGGTGTGATAAATCCACAAATAATTAATATGACCTTATAATAATTCTGACTTTGGGGGGGGGGGAGGAAGTAATTATCTTTTTTTTTTTTTTGAAAGGTTAAGGACTTGCTAATTAGGTTTAATTTTGTTATTAAAGGCTGAGGTTCTTGAACCCAAGCTGAAGCACTAAATCAAGAGTTTCTTGATGAACTTTTCAAGTATTGTTGACATCCAGATATTTTGTTTTCTTGTTCCCAGATATTCTGGTGACCACTTGGATTAGGAGAAAAAGAACAAAGTGTTGTAATTTGTAGGAGCCCTGCCAAGATCCCTGGAATATTGGAGAAGGAAAGAAATAATAAATCCATATTAGAAGGTTAAAGATATCGAATATTCCTGGGTGATTTTTACTTTCCCTTCTCCAGACCTGATCCAGAAGCAACATTTGCATCTCCACACACAGCCCATGAGATGATGCATGGGTTCTCCAGCCATCACCCAGGAGGGATTCTTAGCTCTCCAGCCATGACCCAGTTATTTCATGTCATTCTCCATCCCTCTGAAGCCAGAAGAATTCCCCATCCAAGCTGCAATTCCCCTTTTTTCTCCTTGAATTGAAAGGTAGCAAGAAAAAAAACAAATCTTCCTTTTCCCCAGCAGCCCCATGAAGACACGGGACACTCCATCACCTTTCCTGTCTGACCAACCTGAGCTTCTTTTATCATCGGGTGACTGCCTGGGGGATGAGGGGAAGGCTGTGGATGTGGTCTGCCTGGACTTCAGCAAGGCCTTTGACACCGTCTCCCCTAGGATTCTCCTGGAAAAGCTGTCAGGCCATGGCTCAGCCAGGAGCACTCTGTGCTGGGTTAGGAACTGGCTGGAGGGCCGGGCCCAGAGAGTGGTGCTGAACGGGGCTGCATCAAAATGGCGGCCGGTCACTAGTGGTGTCCCCCAGGGATCAGTGTTGGGCCCAGTGCTGTTTAATATCTTGAGGGAGGATTTAGAGGAGGGCATTGAGTCCATCCTCAGGAAATTCCCAGCTGACACTAAGCTGGGGGGAAGTGTGGATCAGCTGGAAGGCAGGAGGGCTCTGCAGAGGGACCTGGAGAGACTGGAGAGTTGGGCTGATCCCAAGGGGATGAGGTTGAAGATTCCAAGGGCCGGGTCCTGCACTTTGGCCACAAGAAGCCCCTGGGGAGCTCCAGGCTGGGCAGGGAGTGGTTGCAGCAAGGGAGCTGGGAGTCTGGCTTGCCAGGAAGCTGAAGAGGAGGCAGCAGTGTGGCCAGGTGGCCAAGAAGGCCAATGGCATCCTGGGCTGGCTGAGGAAGAGCGTGGCCAGCAGGTCCAGGGAAGGGATTCTGCCCCTGTGCTCAGCCCTGGGGAGGCCACAGCTTGAGTCCTGTGTCCAGTTCTGGGCCCCTCAGCAAGTCCCTCAGGAAGGAGCTTGAGGTGCTGGAGCAGGTGCAGAGAAGAGCAAGGAGGCTGGGAAGGGATCCAGCAGAATTGCTGGGAGGAAGGAAGGGCTGAGGGAGCTGGGGGTGTTGAGGCTGGAGAAGAGGAGGCTCAGGGGAGACCTCATCACTCTCTGCAACTCCCTGAAAGGAGGTTGGAGCCAGGGGGAGGTTGGGCTCTTTTCCCAGGCAACTCTCAGCAAAACAAGAGGGCACAAAGGGTCTCAAGTTGTGCCAGGGGAGGTTTAGGTTGGAGCTGAGAAAGAATTTCTTTCTGGAGAGGGTGATCAGCCCTTGGAATGGGCTGCCCAGGGAAGGAGTGGATTCTCCGTGTCTGGAGATCTTTCCAAAGAGCCTGGATGTGGCACTCAGTGCCATGGGCTGGGAACCACGGGGGGAGTGGATCAAGGGTTGGACTTGATGAGCTCTGAGCTCCCTTCTAACCCAGCCCATTCTGTGATTCTATGATCTTCAAACCCCGGGTGAATAAAGCAGTGATGGTCTCTTCTTTCCCTTAACATGGACTTTTAGGACCTTTTCTGATTTCCTTTCAGGACCTTTCTTCTGATTTTCTGGACACCATGGCCCTGACAGAAGGGAGAGCTGGAGGGATGATGTGCAAGGATGGGTGAAGTAGGAGCCCTCAGCACTTGCTAATCCTTCTCAGTTGAACTCTTCCTTCTTCCTCCTGGCTTTCCTTTTGGTTTGGAGTCCAGCTGGAGCCAAGGGAAGTCTGCTGCCCCCCATCAAAGAAAAAAAAATAAAGCAGAATTTCTGCAGCCAAGGAGATGTTCAGCCTAGGATTCAATGATTTGTTTGAAGATAACGTGGCACAACACAGATACAAAGCAGCCTGAGCTCCAAACCCTGAATAAATATCAGTTCTGCTTTGAAAAAGAACCTTGCAGGGCCAAAGGCAAAGAAGATGTTGGGGGAGGGGGGAAGGGGAAAGGAGAAAAGCAAAAGAAACTCAGCTGGACCACTTTAATCCACGAGCCCTTCACAAAGATGCTCTTATCACACATGTTTATAAGCTGCTCAGAAGTTTTTATCCCTCTCCTTGGTGGTTTTTTCTTTTTTTTTGAAGATAAAGACTCCAACCTTGCAGGTCTGCTACAAACAAGGCTCCCTGCTGCTCTTTGGGTTGTGTAAAACCATGGGGATGAGATGCAATCTCTCTCAAACAACATCCAGAGAATATTTTGAGGATTCCCTGCCCGTGCCTAGGAGGTGGAAGAAGATAATTTCTAAGGTGCCTTCCAACCTATGATTTTTTTTCTTGTTTCAGGAGTTAGCCAACCCATGCCAGGTTGGCTTTTTCCACTGGGAATGGCTGGAAGCCCCTTGGGAAACAGAGGAACATGAGCATTCCCCATGCTGACCCCATCCTGGTGGCACTGGGGGGTTGCAAGGATAGAGTCAGGAGCTCCCAGAAAATAAACTGGGAACAAAAGCTCAGAAAGGGATTAATCAAGCAGGAAATGAAGGCTTTGAAATCAAAAACTCAGAATAAAATGCAATGGTAGAGAGAAACAAAAAAAGATCTGAGTTGCTCTAAGTTAGGGCTGCTACAGAAAATGGGTTTCTACTACTGAAATGTCTCTGAAAAGCAAAGCAAACCAAAAAGGTACAAAACCAACCAAGAATTAATAAGATAAAATAGTGACTTTCCCCTCTCTACATTTACCAGCACTAAGATATTATCCATGGTTTCCATAAACTATGGAAAGACCAGAGCCAGATGAAGGTCAAACCCAAGAAAGCACTCAAAGCATCATCAAGTCTGATATGAATGATGTTTAATTGCCTATAAATCAATATATTCACCTCATCTGCAAACAATCCTGGCTTTAAAATATCTATTCCTAAGCCAACTAATTCCTTTTTTTTCTTTAAGGAACAAAAAAAGTCCAAATTGTGGGTTTATTTTTAATTAAAACACCATTATTTCATAGAAGCAATCACCTCAGTTGTCTGTGACAACGTTGCATGAAAACCCACCACAGGCACTGCTCCAAATTCATCTAAAAATATGGATTTCTGAGGGGAAGGCTGTGGATGTGATCTACCTGGATTTCAGCAAAGCCTTTGACACCGTCCCCCATAGCATACTCCTGAAAAAGCTGTCAGGCCATGGCTCAGCCAGGAGCACTCTGTGCTGGGTTAGGAACTGGCTGGAGGGCCGGGCCCAGAGAGTGGTGCTGAACGGGGCTGCATCAAAATGGCGGCCGGTCACTAGTGGTGTCCCCCAGGGATCAGTGTTGGGCCCAGTGCTGTTTAATATCTTGAGGGAGGATTTAGAGGAGGGCATTGAGTCCATCCTCAGGAAATTCCCAGCTGACACTAAGCTGGGGGGAAGTGTGGATCAGCTGGAAGGCAGGAGGGCTCTGCAGAGGGACCTGGAGAGACTGGAGAGTTGGGCTGATCCCAAGGGGATGAGGTTCAACAAGGCCAAGTGCCGGGTCCTGCACTTTGGCCACAACAACCCCATGCAGCGCTACAGGCTGGGGACAGAGTGGCTGAGAGCAGCCAGGCAGAAAGGGACCTGGGAGTCTGCATTGACAAGAAACTGAACATGAGCCAGCAGTGTGGCCAGGTGGCCAAGAAGGCCAATGGCATCCTGGCCTGTATCAGAAACAGCGTCACCAGCAGGTCCAGGGAGGTGATTCTGCCCCTGTACTCAGCGCTGGTTAGGCCACACCTCGAGTCCTGTGTCCAGTTCTGGGTCCCTCAGTTTAAGAAGGATGTAGAGGTCCTGGAACAGGTCCAAAGGAGGGCAACCAGGCTGGTGAAGGGACTCGAGCACAGACAACACCGGTCCCAGTACCGACCCCTGAGGGACTCCACTAGTCACACACCTCCAACCAGATTCTGCCCCATTGACTACAACTCTCTGACTCCTTCCTTTCAACCAGTTCCTGATCCACCTCACTACCTGATCACCAAACCCATACTTGATCAACTTATCTACAAGGATGCTGTGAGAGACGGTGTCAAATGCTTTACTGAAATCAAGATAAACCACATCTACCGCTCTTCCATCATCTATCCACCTAGTAATTTCCTCATAGAAGGCTATGAGGTTAGTCAAACATGATTTACCCTTGATAAAACCATGCTGACTGCTCTTGATGACCCCCATGTCCTTGATATGCCTGGAGATAGTGAGAAGAACAAGTTGTTCCATCACCTTTCCAGAGATGGAGGTGAGGCTGACCAGTCTATAGTTACCCGGGTCCTCCTTCTTGCCCTTCTTGTAGACTGGAGTGACATTTGCTATCCTCCAGTCCTCAGGCACCTCTCCTGTTACCCATGACTTACTGAAGATGATGGAGAGTGGCCTAGCAATGACCATCCTTCAGTCTTTTTTTTTTTTTTGTTTTTTTTTTTTTTAATAACTGAATTCTGGCAGCTGCATTAATTTGTGTTAACTACGTAGCTTAATGGCAAACTACTTCCTAAATCCATGCACTTCACCCTTCATTTCATTTAGGACCTTTTCTAACCATTAATCAAACTGATGGCCAATTACTCCAGCAAACCAGAGCTAGAAGGCAAAAAAAAAAACCCAAAAAAGGTCTAATGAACCTTGCCACTGATGCCAACTTTCTTACCTGGGCAAACTCTGCCCTAAATCTGATTTTTCAAGCTGTGACATTGCAGGGAAATATAAAGATTTTGCCCTCCATCAACAAACCCACTGATGATGATCCAAGGGATGATGGAAATCAGGGCCTGGAGAAATCACAACCCCACAGTTCCTCTTATTTATGCCCTGAGAGCTGCAACCAGCTCCTAAAAACTATATGGATATGTTTGTAAAAAAAAAAATAATGTATTACATCACCTAAAAAAGTTATTTCTTTTTTTCCATATGTCACAAAGGTGCTTTTCATATTTTGACTCCTCTGCAAGCACCAGGGTTACTTCTTCTCAAGCAGAAATCCCTCTGGAAAGCAGGGAAATAGGGAGCAAAGCACCCCAAGGGCTAAAGAAACCCCTTCCCTCATTAAAATACACATTTCATGGAATTCCCAATTTATACTACACGAGATTCCCAGAAATAACCCAGCTGGAAGCTTTTCTCTCCATTGAGACCCAAAAAATCCCAATAAAACCAACTAAAAAATCAGAGCTGAGCACCAAGGGTCAGGTTGAGGATTGGGAAGCACTTCTGAGGAAGCTTTCTGCTTTTTTTTAAATCAAACCAAGCAACAAAAAAGCTTTGTTTGGGGAGTTTTGTTTTTGAACAAGCTGTTAAAAACCTACATAGACATCTGGTGTTTTTATTTCTCAAATCCCATCAGTAGTGTGTGGAAGCTCTGATTAAATTTGCTTCTTTTCTTGTAATTTTTTTTTTTTTTTAAGTATGTAACATGCTCTCCTCACTGGAAATAGCATGATATTAATATATTAATTATAATACCATGATATAAAAAAAATCCTAGCTTTAATATCAGATATTTTCAGAAGCAGGTGGATGCTACCAGCAGATATCACTGCACAGTGAAAGAAAATAAACTTCTGCTCTGGCTTTTCTTTTTGCTTCATCTTCTGTTTAATGCTCAGAAGAGAGATTTAATTCAGATTTCAATGGAAATACCAAAGTTCAGTCACTATTGTTAGGCAGCAATTAGAGTTATAAAGTAATAATGCTAATGCTTAAAAAAAAAAAAACACCACAAAAAACCTCCATAAATTAAAAAAAAACGAGGGAAATTGTAGAAAAAACTGATTTTAACAAAGCAATAGACACTAAAATTCAATAAACCAGCAGCTATGAGTCTTCTGGTGCTCAGACATAGAATCATAGAATGGGCTGGGTTGGAAGGGAGCTCAGAGCTCATCAAGTCCAACCCTTGATCCACTCCCCCCGTGGTTCCCAGCCCATGGCACTGAGTGCCACAGCCAGGCTCTTTGGAAAGATCTCCAGACACGGAGAATCCACTACTTCCCTGGGCAGCCCATTCCAAGGGCTGATCACCCTCTCCAGAAAGAATTCTTTCTCAGCTCCAACCTAAACCTCCCCTGGCACAACTTGAGACCCTTTGTGCCCTCTTGTCTTGCTGAGAGTTGCCTGGGAAAAGAGCCCAACCCCCCCTGGCTCCAACCTCCTTTCAGGGAGTTGCAGAGAGTGATGAGGTCTCCCCTGAGCCTCCTCTTCTCCAGCCTCAACACCCCCAGCTCCCTCAGCCCTTCCTTCCTCCCAGGAATTCTGCTGGATCCCTTCCCAGCCTCCTTGCTCTTCTCTGCACCTGCTCCAGCACCTCAAGCTCCTTCCTGAGGGACTTGCTGAGGGGCCCAGAACTGGACACAGGACTCAAGCTGTGGCCTCCCCAGGGCTGAGCACAGGGGCAGAATCCCTTCCCTGGACCTGCTGGCCACGCTCTTCCTCAGCCAGCCCAGGATGCCATTGGCCTTCTTGCCCACCTGGCCACACTGCTGCCTCCTCTTCAGCTTCCTGGCAAGCCAGACTCCCAGCTCCCTTGCTGCAACCACTCCCTGCCCAGCCTGGAGCTCCCCAGGGGCTTCTTGTGGCCAAAGTGCAGGACCCGGCCCTTGGAATCTTCAACCTCATCCCCTTGGGATCAGCCCAACTCTCCAGTCTCTCCAGGTCCCTCTGCAGAGCCCTCCTGCCTTCCAGCTGATCCACACTTCCCCCCAGCTTAGTGTCAGCTGGGAATTTCCTGAGGATGGACTCAATGCCCTCCTCTAAATCCTCCCTCAAGATATTAAACAGCACTGGGCCCAACACTGATCCCTGGGGGACACCACTAGTGACCGGCCGCCATTTTGATGCAGCCCCGTTCAGCACCACTCTCTGGGCCCGGCCCTCCAGCCAGTTCCTAACCCAGCACAGAGTGCTCCTGGCTGAGCCATGGCCTGACAGCTTTTCCAGGAGAATCCTAGGGGAGACGGTGTCCAAGGCCTTGGTGAAGTCCAGGCAGACCACATCCACAGCCCTCCCCTCATCCATCAGTCAGGTCACATCTCCCTAAAGTAAAGACTTTCTCACCAACCCTAAGGTAAAAATCCCAAATCCTCCACCTAGAGCTTTAAACACAATTCAGAAATTCAGAGAACACCATTTTAAGGGAGATACTTGGTAGTAAAATGTAGTATTTGGTGGGGAAAGGCAATATTTGTGAATAAAACTTTCAAAATTTGGAAATTCTCAAACAGGCACCTCAGCTCCCAAACCTCCCTCAAGGTCAAGGTGAGCCACAAGAGTAAACCCCATATTTTTACCCAAAAATGACCCCAGGTTGAGATTAACACTTCCACACGTGATTCCTGGCTCCTCTGCATGCTAATCATCTCTAAATCATATAAAAAAAATAAAAATAAAATCCAAACCAAGAAGCAAGCAACCAGAAAACAAAAACCCTCCAACACGATTTCTGTCTCCAAAGGGTGAATAAATCCTCAATGGGTCAGAATTGGGTCCCCAAGGCATTCAGGCACTTTTCTAAATGTCATTTAACAGCTTTTCCTAGTAGCAAAAATTCAGTTTAAGAAATTAATGCAAATCCCTGTGGATCTCAAATAGAAAACTTCAAGTTAGAGGTGGCTGAAGGTAACCAGGGCAACTCAACATCTTGGGATTGGGGACCATCTCCAATGCTCCCACATTATTTTTTTATTTCGAGAACACTGAGAATGGTTTTAGACTTCAAAAGGGGAGATTGGGATGAGATGTTGGACAGGAATTCTTTGGTGTGAGGGTGCTGAGTCCAAGGTTTCCCAGTGAAGCTCTGGCTGCCCCATTCCTGGCAGTGTCTCAGGAAAGGTTGGATGAGGCTTGGAGTAACCTGGGCTGTGGCAAACAAAAGGAGTGTTAAAACCACTCCAGAGTCAAAACTCCCCAGTAAAAGGTATTTAAAGAGTAAAAAACAAACAAACAAAAGCTTCTAAGTTTATATCTGATCCATATGGATTGGTTTTTCTGCAACATAATCCAAATCTAGGATTGTTTTTTACTTCTGCAATGACCTCAAAGCAACGTTCCTGAGCCAACCCCATTGGAGAAGTTTCTTCCCTGCTCCTCCTTGCAAGACATTTTTGAGAAAGGAAATTAAAAAGCAATATATTCCCTAAATCCATTTTAAAAAGCTGCCTGATTCCAAGGCCTTGGCAGTGTAATTCTGAATATTTACATGATTATGAAAAGAAGAGGTGACAAAACCTCCCAACTTCCAGAAGATGTGATCCTCTTCTAACCACAGCAGCACCATGTTTGCTCTTTGAGATAATTAAGGGACATCTTATATATTATCAGGAAAAAAAAGAAGTTCTAAACAAGGGAATCTTAGCAAATCTATCAGTTCAGCAGCCCAACAAGACCTGAGTGATTTCCTAAGCCTCATGTGGCCTCACCTTGGATGGGGCTTTTCTTCTGCAGTAGCAACAAAACAAGTGTTAAAACCACTTCAGAGTCAAAACTCCCCACTAAAAGGTATTTACAGAGTAAAAAACAAACAAAAAAAGCTTCTAAGTTTATATCTTATCCATATGTATTGTTTTTTCTGCAACATAATCCAAATCTAGGATTGTTTTTTACTTTTCCAATGACCTCAAAGCAACGTTCCTGAGCCAACCCCACTGGAGAACTTTCTTCCCTGCTCCTCCTTACAAGACATTTTTGAGAAAGGGAATTAAAAAGCAATATATTCCCTAAATCCATTTTAAAAAGCTGCCTGATTCCAAGGCCTTGGCAGTGTAATTCTGAATATTTACATGATTCTGCAAAGAAGAGGTGACAAAACCTCCCAACTTCCAGAAGATGTGATCCTCTTCTAACCACAGCAGCACCATATTTGCTCTTTGAGGTAATTAAAGGACATCTCAAATATTACCCGGAAAAAAAGAAGTTCTAAACAAGGGAATCTTAGCAAATCTATCAGTTCAGCAGCCCAACAAGACCTAAGTGATTTCCTAAGCCTCATGTGGCCTCACCTTGGATGGGGCTTTTCTTCTGCAGTAGCAACAAAACAAGTGTTAAAACCACTTCAGAGTCAAAACTCCCCACTAAAAGGTATTTACAGAGTAAAAAACAAACAAACAAAAGCTTCAAAGTTTGTAGCTTATTTATATAGATTGGTTTTTCTGCAACGTAATCCAAATCTAGGATTGTTTTTTCCTTTTGCAATGACTTCAAAGCAACGTTCCTGAGCCAACCCCATTGGAGAACTTTCTTCCCTGCTCCTCTTAACAAGACATTTTTGAGAAAGGGAATTAAAAAGCAATATATTCCTTAAATCCATTTAAAAAATAGCTGCCTGATTCCAAGGCCTTGGCAGTGTAATTCTGAATATTTACATGGTTATGCAAAGAAGAGGTGACAAAACCTCCCAACTTCCAGAAGATGTGATCCTCCTCTAACCACAGCAGCACCATATTTGCTCTTTGAGGTAATTAAAACACATCTTATATATTATCAGGAAAAAAAAAGAAGTTCTAAACAAGGGAATCTTAGCAAATCTATCAGTTCAGTAGCCCAACAAGACCTAAGTGATTTCCTAAGCCTCATGTGGCCTCACCTTGGATGGGGCTTTTCTTCTGCAGTAGCAACAAAACGAGTGTTAAAACCACTTCAGAGTCAAAACTCCCCACTAAAAGGTATTTACAGAGTAAAAAACAAACAAAAAAAGCTTCTAAGTTTATATCTTATCCATATGGATTGGTTTTTCTGCAACATAATCCAAATCTAGGATTGTTTTTTACTTTTGCAATGACCTCAAAGCAACGTTCCTGAGCCAACCCCATTGGAGAACTTTCTTCCCTGCTCCTCCTTACAAGACATTTTTGAGAAAGGAAATAAAAAAGCAATATATTCCCTAAATCCATTTTAAAAATAGCTGCCTATTCCAAGGCCTTGGCAGTGTAATTCTGAATATTTACATGATTATGCAAAGAAGAGGTGACAGAACCTCCCAACTTCCAGAAGATGTGATCCTCTTCTAACCACAGCAGCACCATATTTGCTCTTTGAGGTAATTAAAGGACATCTCAAATATTACCAGGAAAAAAAGAAGTTCTAAACAAGGGAATCTTAGCAAATCTATCAGTTCAGTAGCCCAACAAGACCTGAGTGATTTCATAAGCCTCATGTGGCCTCACCTTGGATGGGGCTTTTCTTCTGCAGTAGCAACAAAACGAGTGTTAAAACCACTTCAGAGTCAAAATTCCTCAGTAAAAGGTATTTACAGAGTAAAAAACAAACAAAAAGCTTCTAAGTTTATATCTGATCCATATGGATTGACTTTTGTGAAACATAATCCAAATCTAGGATTGTTTTTTCCTTTTGCAATGACCTCAAAGCAACGTTCCTGAGCCAACCCCACTGGAGAACTTTCTTCCCTGCTCCTCCTTAAAAGACATTTTTGAGAAAGGGAAATAAAAAGCAATATATTCCCTAAATCCATTTAAAATAGCTGCCTGATTCCAAGGCCTTGGCAGTGTAATTCTGAATATTTACATGGTTATGCAAAGAAGAGGTGACAAAACCTCCCAACCTCCAGAAGATGTGATCCTCTTCTAACCAGAGCAGCACCATATTTGCTCTTTGAGATAATTAAAGGACATCTTATATATTATCAGGAAAAAAAGAAGTTCTAAACAAGGGAATCTTAGCAAATCTATCAGTTCAGTAGCCCAACAAGACCTAAGTGATTTCCTAAGCCTCAGGTGGCCTCACCTTGGATGGGGCTTTTCTTCTGCAGTAGCAACAAAACGAGTGTTAAAACCACTTCAGAGTCAAAAGTCCCCAGTGAAAGGTATTTACAGAGTAAAAAACAAACAAAAAGCTTCAAAGTTTGTAGCTTATCTACATAGATTGTTTTTTTCTGCAACATAATCCAAATCTAGGATTGTTTTTTACTTTTGCAGTGACCTCAAAGCAACGTTCCTGAGCCAACCCCATTGGAGAACTTTCTTCCCTGCTCCTCCTTACAAGACATTTTTGAGAAAGGAAATTAAAAAGCAATATATTCATTAATCCATTTAAAATAGCTGCCTAATTCTAAACCACTGGCAGTGTAATTCTGAATATTTACATGATTATACAAAGAAGAGGTGAGAAAACCTCCCAACTTCCAGAAGATGTGATCCTCCTCTAACCACAGCAGCACCATATTTGCTCTTTGAGATAATTAAAGGACATCTTATATATTATCAGGAAAAAAAGAAGTTCTAAACAAGGGAATCTTAGCAAATCTATCAGTTCAGTAGCCCAACAAGACCTAAGTGACTTCATAAGCCTCAGGTGGCCTCACCTTGGATGGGGCTTTTCTTCTGCAGTAGCAACAAAACAAGTGTTAAAACCACTTCAGAGTCAAAACTCCCCAGTAAAAGGTATTTACAGAGTAAAAAACAAATAAAAAAACCCTTCAAAATGTGTAGCTTATCCATATGGATTGGTTTTTCTGCAACATAATCCAAATCTAGGATTGTTTTTTCCTTTTGCAATGACCTCAAAGCAACGTTCCTGAGCCAACCCCATTGGAGAACTTTCTTCCCTGCTCCTCCTTCCAAGACACTTTTTCAAAAGGGAATTAAAAAGCAATATATTCATTAATCCATTTAAAATAGCTGCCTAATTCTAAACCACTGGCAGTGTAATTCTGAATATTTACATGATTCTGCAAAGAAGAGGTGACAGAACCTCCCAACTTCCAGAAGATGTGATCCTATTCTAACCACAGCAGCACCATATTTGCTCTTTGAGGTAATTAAAGGACATCTCAAATATTACCAGGAAAAAAAAGAAGTTCTAAACAAGGGAATCTTAGCAAATCTATCAGTTCAGCAGCCCAACAAGACCTAAGTGATTTCCTAAGCCTCAGGTGGCCTCACCTTGGATGGGGCTTTTCTTCTGCAGTAGCAACAAAACGAGTGTTAAAACCACTTCAGAGTCAAAACTCCCCACTAAAAGGTATTTACAGAGTAAAAAACAAACAAAAAAAGCTTCTAAGTTTATATCTGATCCATATGGATTGGTTTTTCTGCAACATAATCCAAATCTAGGATTGTTTTTTCCTTTTCCAGTGACCTCAAAGCAACGTTCCTGAGCCAACCCCATTGGAGAACTTTCTTCCCTGCTCCTCCTTACAAGACATTTTTGAGAAAGGGAAATAAAAAAGCAATATATTCCCTAAATCCACTTAAAACAGCTGCCTGATTCCAAAGCATTGGCAGTGTAATTCTGAATATTTACATGATTATGCAAAGAAGAGGTGACAAAACCTCCCAACTTCCAGAAGATGTGATCCTCTTCTAACCACAGCAGCACCATATTTGCTCTTTGAGATAATTAAAGGACATCTCAAATATTACCAGGAAAAAAAGAAGTTCTATATAAGGGAATCTTAGCAAATCTATCAGTTCAGCAGCCCAACAAGACCTAAGTGATTTCCTAAGCCTCATGTGGCCTCACCTTGGATGGGGCTTTTCTTCTGCAGTAGCAACAAAACGAGTGTTAAAACCACTCCAGAGTCAAAACTCCCCAGTGAAAGGTATTTACAGAGTAAAAAACAAACAAAAAAAGCTTCTAAGTTTATATTTGATCCATATGGATTGGTTTTTCTGCAACATAATCCAAATCTAGGATTGTTTTTTACTTTTGCAATGACCTCAAAGCAACGTTCCTGAGCCAACCCCATTGGAGAACTTTCTTCCCTGCTCCTCCTTGCAAGACATTTTTGAGAAAGGGAAATAAAAAAGCAATATATTCCCTAAATCCATTTTAAAAAGCTGCCTGATTCCAAGGCCTTGGCAGTGTAATTCTGAATATTTACATGATTATGCAAAGAAGAGGTGACAAAACCTCCCAACTTCCAGAAGATGTGATCCTCTTCTAACCACAGCAGCACCATATTTGCTGAGATAATTAAAGGACATCTCAAATATTACCAGGAAAAAAAGGAAGTTCTAAACAAAGGAATCTTAGCAAATCTATCAGTTCAGTAGCCCAACAAGACCTGAGTGATTTCCTAAGCCACTAGTCACATGTGGCCTCACCTTGGATGGGGCTTTTCTTCTGCAGTAGCAACAAAACCAGTGTTAAAACCACTTCAGAGTCAAAACTCCCCAGTGAAAGGTATTTACAGAGTAAAAAACAAACAAAAAGCTTCTAAGTTTATATCTGATCCATATGTATTGTTTTTTCTGCAACATAATCCAAATCTAGGATTGTTTTTTCCTTTTGCAATGACCTCAAAGCAACGTTCCTGAGCCAACCCCATTGGAGAACTTTCTTCCCTGCTCCTCCTTACAAGACATTTTTGAGAAAGGAAATAAAAAAGCAATATATTCCCTAAATCCATTTAAAAATAACTGCCTGATTCCAAGGCCTTGGCAGTGTAATTCTGAATATTTACATGATTATGCAAAGAAGAGGTGACAAAACCTCCCAACTTCCAGAAGATGTGATGCTCTTCTAACCACAGCAGCACCATATTTGCTCTTTGAGGTAATTAAAGGACATCTCAAATATTACCCGGAAAAAAAGAAGTTCTAAACAAGGGAATCTTAGCAAATCTATCAGTTCAGTAGCCCAACAAGACCTAAGTGATTTCCTAAGCCTCATGTGGCCTCACCTTGGATGGGGCTTTTCTTCTGCAGTAGCAACAAAACGAGTGTTAAAACGACTCCAGAGTCAAAACTCCCCACTAAAAGGTATTTACAGAGTAAAAAACAAACAAAAGAAGCTTCTAAGTTTATATCTGATCCCTATGGATTGGTTTTTCTGCAACATAATCCAAATCTAGGATTGTTTTTTCCTTTTGCAATGACCTCAAAGCAACGTTCCTGAGCCAACCCCATTGGAGAACTTTCTTCCCTGCTCCTCCTTACAAGACATTTTTGAGAAAGGGAATTAAAAAGCAATATATTCCCTAAATCCATTTTAAAAAGCTGCCTGATTCTAAAGCATTGGCAGTGTAATTCTGAATATTTACATGATTATGCAAAGAAGAGGTGACAAAACCTCCCAACTTCCAGAAGATGTGATCCTTTTCTAACCACAGCAGCACCATATTTGCTCTTTGAGGTAATTAAGGGACATCTCAAATACTACCAGGAAAAAAAGAAGTTCTAAACAAGGGAATCTTAGCAAATCTATCAGTTCAGTAGCCCAACAAGACCTAAGTGATTTCCTAAGCCTCATGTGGCCTCACCTTGGATGGGGCTTTTCTTCTGCAGTAGCAACAAAACGAGTGTTAAAACCACTTCAGAGTCAAAACTCCCCACTAAAAGGTATTTACAGAGTAAAAAACAAACAAAAAAAGCTTCTAAGTTTATATCTTATCCATATGTATTGTTTTTTCTGCAACATAATCCAAATCTAGGATTGTTTTTTACTTTTCCAATGACCTCAAAGCAACGTCCCTGAGCCAACCCCATTGGAGAACTTTCTTCCCTGCTCCTCCTTACAAGACATTTTTGAGAAAGGAAATAAAAAAGCAATATATTCCCTAAATCCATTTTAAAAAGCTGTCTGATTCCAAGGCCTTGGCAGTGTAATTCTGAATATTTACATGGTTATGCAAAGAAGAAGTGAGAAAGCTTCCAGAAGATGTGATCCTCTTCTAACCACAGCAGCACCATATTTGCTCTTTGAGGTAATTAAGGGATATCTTATATATTACCAAGAAAAAAAAAGAAGTTCTAAACAAGGGAATCTTAGCAAATCTATCAGTTCAGTAGCCCAACAAGACCAAAGTGATTTCATAAGCCTCATGTGGCCTCACCTTGGATGGGGCTTTTCTTCTGCAGTTGCAACAAAACGAGTGTTAAAACCACTTCAGAGTCAAAACTCCCCACTAAAAGGTATTTACAGTGTAAAAAACAAACAAAAAGCTTCAAAGTTTGTAGCTTATCTACATAGATTGGTTTTTCTGCAACATAATCCAAATCTAGGATTGTTTTTTACTTTTGCAATGACCTCAAAGCAACGTTCCTGAGCCAACCCCATTGGAGAACTTTCTTCCCTGCTCCTCCTTCCAAGACATTTTTGAGAAAGGGAAATAAAAAGCAATATATTCCCTAAATCCATTTAAAAATAACTGCCTGATTCCAAAGCATTGGCAGTGTAATTCTGAATATTTACATGATTCTGCAAAGAAGAGGTGACAAAACCTCCCAACTTCCAGAAGATGTGATCCTCCTCTAACCACAGCAGCACCATATTTGCTCTTTGAGATAATTAAAACACATCTCAAATATTACCAGGAAAAAAAGAAGTTCTAAACAAGGGAATCTTAACAAGTTTATCAATTCAGTAGCCACCTCCACAAAATATAAAGAAATTCTGCTTTATAGTATTAACTCTTTACCCATTCCTGAAATCCCAGGTATTTATCCCAAGCTGCAAGCAGAGAGTGATCCTAAAATACACTTCTACAAGCTGGAAATCATTCTGGTTGACCCTGGTTAACACATTTAATCATCTTTAAACATTGGTTTAACCACTCTGAGATAGTAACAAACTGAGTTGAGACTTGGTATTTTTATTTCAGAGAGAGATGTGGCAAAAATCTGGCTAAAAGTCAATTCTAATATAGTAACAAAATTCTGATTTTCTATTTCTTCTTGCCAATTCATTCACCTCTTGAAATATCAGGCTCATGTCCAACCCAAAAAGCTTATTTTTAGCTCTTTAAAAGACCTACAGGGAATTCCATTGTAAAATACATTGTTCCTTCCCAAGCAGGCTCATTAATGAAGAGATGAAAAGCATCTTGCTGCCACGTGATACCCCAATCTTTGATCTGATGTTGTCTACTCAGACTTCAGAGAAAAAATAATTATTGGATTGTTAGATGATTTTTTTTTCCCTGTATTTTATGTCTCATTTATCCCTCTTTGCATCACAGAGAGATGAACAATTAAAAGATTACATTAACAAGAAAAAACCCAAGTTTTGCACCAAAAAGCTGTCAGGTTGTTAAATAAACAAGCATGTTAACTCTGAGGAAGCATAGAAATATCTCCACTTGTATCAAGCCAGACAAGAAAACTCCCAATTAATTATTCAGTTTGAGATCTAATGATTACAAGAGAAACTTCAGGGCTTCTGAAGTGGTAAGGATGGGTTCAATAAATAAAAAACCTTCTGAGCAAATGAGAAGTCCTGATATATTGCTCTGGCAAGACAGATATCAAGGGACTGCTGTCATCTTCTCTCCAGCTCAGTCATGTCATTTCTTTTGAAGTCTTTTGAACATTTCCAGTTATTAATACAAAATTACATGATGAGGATGTTGCATTTGCAGTTAAATATCCCAAATGACAGATCCACTCAGGAAAATCAGAAAGTTACATCAATTCTGGGCCTTTTCTCCCTCATCTATCCTGTATTTTTAAATCCCTCATTAACATATCTGAGCAGAGCCTTTACCAAAGCAACCCTTGAGCTATAAACAAGATGAAGACACCCCCAAATTCCTGGCTTCCTTCATTTTGGTGTAATTCCAGTTTCACCCTCAGCTCTATGCTGGCGTTCTGTCTTTTGGAGCATCATCTGTCTTTTGGTGCTGAACGGGGCTGCTTCCAGTTGGCGGCCGGTCACTAGTGGTGTCCCCCAGGGATCAGTGTTGGGCCCAGTTCTGTTCAACATCTTCATTGATGATTTAGATGAGGGGATTGAGTCCATCATCAGCAAATTCGCAGACGACACTAAGCTGGGGGGGAGTGTTGATCAACTAGAAGGCAGGAGGGCTCTGCAGAGGGACCTGGACAGACTGGAGAGTTGGGCTGATTCCAACGGGATGAGGTTTAACACGGCCAAGTGCCGGGTCCTGCACTTTGGCCACAACAACCCCATGCAGCGCTACAGGCTGGGGACAGAGTGGCTGGAGAGCAGCCAGGCAGAAAAGGACCTGGGAGTCTGGATCGACAAGAAGCTGAACATGAGCCAGCAGTGTGCCCAGGTGGCCAAGAAAGCCAATGGCATCCTGGCCTGTATCCGGAACAGCATTGCCAGCAGGTCCAAGGAAGTGATTCTGCCCCTGTACTCAGCCCTCGTGAGGCCACACCTTGAGTACTGTGTCCAGTTCTGGGCCCCTCAGTTCAGGAAGGATATCGAGGTCCTGGAGCAGGTCCAAAGGAGGGCAACCAGGCTGGTGAAGGGACTCGAGCATAGACCCTACGAGGAGAGGCTGAGAGAACTGGGGTTGTTCAGCCTAAAGAAGAGGCGGCTCAGGGGAGACCTCATCGCTCTCTACAACTACCTGAAAGGAGGGTGTAGCCAGGTGGGGGTTGGGCTCTTTTACCAAACGACTTTCAACAAGACAAGAGGGCATGGACTTAAGTTGTGCCAGGGGAAGTTTAGGTTAGATATTAGAAAGAATTTCTTTACGGAAAGAGTGATCCGTCATTGGAATGGGCTGCCCAGGGAAGTAGTGGATTCTCCGTCCCTGGAGACATTTAAAAAAAGACTGGATGTGGCACTCAGTGCCATGGTCTAGCAACCGCAACGGTGGTTCAAGGGTTGGACTCGATGATCTCTGAGGTCCCTTCCAACCCAGCCAATTCTATGATTCTATGATCTCAAAGCCAGCCTTTCAAAGATGCCATCAGGTACCTCCCAACCCCCATGGCAATGCATGGATCTTTTATTTCATTTCAGATGCATTGCAGACAAGAAAGAAAACTTTTAAGAGGGGGAAGGACTTAATTTCTGACCATGGAGTTCTCCTAAAAATTAATGAGAGGGTTGCACCTGTGTATTTATGCACACAGCAATCCTACAACCACTCTTACCAAGTCAACCAAACATAAATGGAATTATTTCTCCCCCTCAAACAACTATTAATCACCTGCTGCACACTACATTTGGAAGCTATCTATTTCAGCAAGGCAAATTAAAGCATATTGCCCAACAACTTCCCTGCCTTTTCAGTATTTAATCCCTTACAATTAAATCAATCCTATAAATAAAATAAATCACTGTGACTACAAAGCCACGTTTTTATTTTTATCCAGTAAAACAATGGATTACATGAATGGATCCAAAGAATTCAGCCCTCCATTCCCAGTAATGACTCTATTTTATTAAGGCTTGATGAAAGGATCTTGTTGGACAAGCCCTGAATATCCTATAATCCAAATTAAGGCTCTATTCACTAAGTAGTTTCCAAGTCTGAGCTTTCAAGCCAGAACACAAACCCAAGAGCATATTGAAATAAGTTATTGTTTGTCTAAGTATTAACCATGGCACTCTTTAGAGCTGACTGAATGACACTAATGTGCTCTGCTATTGTTCAACACTTTCAATGAAGGAAAAAAAAAGCAAAAAAAAGGCAGCTACTAGATTTAAATATATTTCAGAACCCATTACACACACAGAATCACACACAGAATCCTAGGGGTTGGAAGGGACCTCGAAAGATCATCTAGTCCAACCCCCCCTGCCAGAGCAGGGCCACCTAGAGTACCTCGCATAGGAACGTGTCCAGGCGGGTTTTGAATGTCTCCAGTGAAGGAGACTCCACGACCCCCCTGGGCAGCCTGTTCCAGGGCTCTGTCACCCTTACAGTCAAAAAATGTTTCCAGATATTCAACTTGAACCTCCTGTGCTCCAATTTACACCCATTACCCCTTGTCCTATCACTGGTCACCACTGAGAAGAGCCTAACTCCATCTCCCTGACACTCACCCCTTACATGTTTGAAAACATTGATGAGGTCACCCCTCAGTCTCCTTTTCTCCAAACTAAAGAGACCCAGCTCCCTCAGCCTTTCCTCAGAAGGGAGATGTTCCACTCCCTTCATCATCTTAGTAGCTCTGCGCTGGACTCTTTCAAGCACTTCCCTGTCCTTCTTGAACTGAGGGGCCCAGAACTGGACACAATACTCCAGGTGCGGCCTCACCAATGCAGAATAGAGGGGGAGGAGAACCTCTCTTGACCTACTAACCACCCCCTTTCTAATGCACCCCAGGATGCCATTGGCCTTCTTGGCCACAAGGGCACATTGCTGGCTCATGGTCATCTTCTTGTCAACCAGGACCCCCAGGTCTCTTTCACCTCCACTGCTCTCCAGCAGGTCAGCCCCCAACCTATACTGGGACATCGTGTTGTTCTTCCCCAAATGCAAAACTCTACACTTCCCCTTGTTGAATTTCATCATGTTTCTCCCTGCCCAACTCTCCAGCCTGTCTAAGTCTCTCTGAATGGCAGCACAGCCTTCTGGTGTGTCAGCCACTCCTCCCAGCTTAGTGTCATCAGCAAACTTGCTGAGGGTACATTCTATACCCTCATCCAAGTCGTTGATGAAGATACTGAACAACACCAGTCCCAGTACCGACCCCTGAGGGACTCCACTAGTCACACACCTCCAACCAGATTCTGCCCCATTGACTCCAACTCTCTGCCTCCTTCCTTTCAACCAGTTCCTGATCCACCTCACAAATTAATATTTGCCAGGTTCTCTAAGCATCCCTGCTAAGTGAGGATTTCCATGAGTTTAATTGTTTTAATCTGGTGAGAGGATGTTAACTAAATTGATTTCATCTTCCCATACTGATTGCTCCTGCTAAAACCAAAAAGCAGCCACAAAACTTGATTTTCAGCCCCTGGGCTTGGCAGTGAGAGCATCGATTGCAATGCCAAAAAACAGGAGATGATTTTCTGTTTATTTAGATCACTGTAGCAAGTCCTTCCCCTGCTTTGCTCAGATGGTTGCACTCAGAAAACTCATTCTTGGAAATAAAAGCATGAAAAATCTTATTGGAAAAGCAACAGATGTACTCACCCATCACTGAGAGCTCTGCAGAGCCACTGCTGTTCTCATTCATGTAGGTGACCACACATGTGTACGTCCCAGAATCATCATCAGTCACATTAGAGATGAGTAAATTACTGCCAGCCAGTAAGGAATACTTTTTGGACCTGAAACATGGATAACAAGGGGTCACACTGTGTTAGAGGTGTTATCTCTAGCTAGAAAAACCCACTAAATTATGCTGGCAGAAATTCTCAGTTGTGATTTTCTTTTTTATTTGCTCTTAATAGCTTAACACTTCTGTTTTAAATACCAGCCAGCTGACATTTAGGAGCAAATCCCTGTGGATGAAGTGTGGAGATGAGTTTGAAGACAAAAGGGAGATTTTTTTCCCCTGAGGACAGTCAGACATTGGGATGGTCCCACATGGGAAGGGGTGGGTGCCCCCACTTGGCAAAGTTTGAAGTCTCAGCTCAATGGGGTGCTTTATATAAACAAAAGTATTAAAAGGGTTGGACCAGATGATCATGAGGTCCCTTCCAACCTGACATTCCATGATTTTTTGAGTTGTAGCAGCAGCTTCACCACGATTAAGGATGAAAGCCTCTTGGCTTCCATAGCCACCCCACTGAATTTAAAGCATAAAAGGGGTGGGTTTGCCTTTACTTTGTTAAAAATATGAGTCTGTGAGCCATAAAGGATGGAGGTACCTCATGGAGAGCACTTCATCTCCTCTCAGCCAGGTGAAAGTGGGAGGGGGGTAGCCAGAAACACAGCATTCCAGAACAGCATCCTTCCCTTCCATAGCCACCACGCTGGCTGGGCGCTGCAGGAAAAACTGCTGCCTGTGCAGACCTGGATCTGAGAGAGCAAAAGAGACATCTGTCAGCCAGAAAAGACAATAAACCAACCAACCCAAGAGCAAACAGTCAAAAAATACAGTATTTTTTTTATTGGAAAGTATTAAAGGGGAGTATGGTGCTGCATAAATGGCGGCCGGTCACTGTGGTGTCCCCCAGGGATCAGTGTTGGGCCCAGTGCTGTTTAATATCTTGAGGGAGGATTTAGAGGAGGGCATTGAGTCCATCCTCAGGAAATTCCCAGCTGACACTAAGCTGGGGGGAAGTGTGGATCAGCTGGAAGGCAGGAGGGCTCTGCAGAGGGACCTGGAGAGACTGGAGAGTTGGGCTGATCCCAAGGGGATGAGGTTGAAGATTCCAAGGGCCAGGTCCTGCACTTTGGCCACAAGAAGCCCCTGGGGAGCTCCAGGCTGGGCAGGGAGTGGTTGCAGCAAGGGAGCTGGGAGTCTGGCTTGCCAGGAAGCTGAAGAGGAGGCAGCAGTGTGGCCAGGTGGCCAAGAAGGCCAATGGCATCCTGGGCTGGCTGAGGAAGAGCGTGGCCAGCAGGTCCAGGGAAGGAATTCTGCCCCTGTGCTCAGCCCTGGGGAGGCCACAGCTTGAGTCCTGTGTCCAGTTCTGGGCCCCTCAGCTCAGGAAGTCCCTCAGGAAGGAGCTTGAGGTGCTGGAGCAGGTGCAGAGAAGAGCAAGGAGGCTGGGAAGGGATCCAGCAGAATTCCTGGGAGGAAGGAAGGGCTGAGGGAGCTGGGGGTGTTGAGGCTGGAGAAGAGGAGGCTCAGGGGAGACCTCATCACTCTCTGCAACTCCCTGAAAGGAGGTTGGAGCCAGGGGGGGGTTGGGCTCTTTTCCCAGGCAACTCTCAGCAAGACAAGAGGGCACAAAGGGTCTCAAGTTGTGCCAGGGGAGGTTTAGGTTGGAGCTGAGAAAGAATTTCTTTCTGGAGAGGGTGATCAGAGCTTGGAATGGGCTGCCCAGGGAAGTAGTGGATTCTCCGTGTCTGGAGATCTTTCCAAAGAGCCTGGATGTGGCACTCAGTGCCATGGTCTAGCAACCCCAACGGTGGTTCAAGGGTTGGACTTGATGAGCTCTGAGCTCCCTTCCAACCCATCCAATTCTATGATTCTATGATATATTAAAAAAAACAGAATAAAAATGCTTTGTGTCCTCTTGTTGGCTCTGTGCTACGCTGCATTTCTAAGTGGGGTTCAATTGACAAAAGACTTCCCAGGAAAGTCAGGAAAATGTTTCCTGACATCACACCCAGGAAAATGTTTCTGAAAACGTTGGGAAAACCTTGCACTGCTCTAATTTTTATTTATTTTAACTGGAATATTTTTTCTCTTTGCAAATTGCAGGACTGAGCTGCCCCGAACAAGGCCCCGATGGGCTGGGAGATCCCCAGTGTTCGTGGGCACATTCCTAAAATTTGATTCCAAGAGATTCAGCTTTCTACCAAATCAAACCCCACTTTTCTTCTGTGCTGACAGGGAAAAAAGGCTGGAAAATTCCCCAGCCTCATCTCCCCATCATGCCTGGAGGCTCCAACTTAATCCCAAGGAGGAGGCGAGGGTTATGCGTGAGCAGCCTTGGTGAAATGTGTCATTAAAATGATACCCATCTTCCAGCACAGAAAATATAAAAACCAGGATGCAATTCAGTGCTTTGGGATTTTCCTATTTTGCCTCCATCTCCCAACCCCTTTCCTTGCATTTTTTTGCCCCCCAAAGGGGGGCAAAAAACCCCACAGGCTTGGCTCGTCCTGGGATTCAACGTGACACCAGGAGGCAGCTCCTAAATGAGGAGATACCAAGATGGTCCCATCAGCACTGACAAGAACTGGGATGTGAAGGAATTATTCTTATTAGAAGGTAGTAAATACTAAGTAAGTAAGCAGACATACATCTTATTTACCATATTAACTACAGGGCAAGGGAAACTCTGCCAAATTGCTGCCAAACTCTCCACCAGGGCTCCTATTTCTGATTTTAATTAGAAAGTCCCAAACAATCCAGGAGCAGGGTTTGATTCAACAACCCAGAGAAGAACCTAAAAGATTTTTGCCATGGCCCTATAACTGGAGGAGAAATTTTCCTCCCAGTCCTACTCTGAGCTGAACAAAGAAGAAGGAAAAATTAAGAATACCTGAGACACCTTTTAGAAGCAAGCAGTAACCTCAAACTGATTTTGGGTTCATCAGTAAGGGGAACAAGGTTTTAAATCATTTTTATGGCTGTTCTTTAGGTCTCCTGCAAAGTTCCACCCTGATTTTCCATCCTCTCTGATGTGTAGGGTCTATAGCAGTCACTACAAGTCACTTACAGTTTATTAGTCATAATTGTATGTATTAAATAATCCATATTAAGCTCAAGTGCCATTATTTAGGACAAAACAAATCCCCAAGAAAGGTGCAAAGGCTCTTCCCACTCTACACAATTCCTTTTCTCTTTGGGATTGGTTGGGGATCCCATTTGGAGAGAGGAAGCAGGGCCTAATTCCTTCTTCTTCTCCACACCCCCACATTTCCACTGCCTGACAAGGTTCATTATAGAACCAAGAACCTTCCAAAACCAGCTCAGGCTTCCAAATTAGCTCAGAAATAATTGATAAATTATTCTTAGGGTCCTTGTTTTGAATTAAAACCTGTGCTACATCCATCTCCAGGTGACACCTCGGGAGGTCGCCCTGCAAGAAAAGACATTTTTGGTGTTCCCAAACCCCACCAGGAATTCCAACCACAGCACAACTCCACTCAGGAACAAGATCTGTGACAGGCTATCCACATTTTTAATACAAATCCTGCTATTTCAGCAGCAGAAGTGATGCCCAAGCTGAGCTGGCAGCTCAGGGCAAGCTTTCCCATCCCCTTCTTGTGAGGAGTAGTGCCTGAAATTCCAACCTTCATTTCCATGGATGGAAGATTCCTCCCAGAAACAAACACTTCCAATGGGATTTACTGGGTTTAAGCACTTAATTTGTTTTTTATGCCTGTAAAAACACACTAAGGAGCCTTCAGTATTTCAACCCAATTAAAAAAACCTTTTTCCTCAAGTACAGTCACTACAAGTCACTTACAGTTTATAAGGAAATTCTTATTAGTCATAATAGTATGCATTAAATAATCCATATTAAGCTCAAGTGCCACTATTTAGGACTAAACAAACCCCAAAGAAAGGTGCAAAGGCTCTTCCCACTCTACACAATTCCTTTTCTCTTTGGGATTGCTTGGGGATCCCATTTGGAGAGGGCAAGGGAAACTCTGCCAAATTGCTGCCAAACTCTCCACCAGGGCTCCTATTTCGGATTTTAATTAGAAAGCCCCAAACAATCCAGGAGCAGGGTTTGATTCAACAACCCAGAGAAGAACCTAAAAGATTTTTGCCATGGCCCTATAACTGGAGGAGAAACTTCCCTCCCAGTCCTACTCTGAGCTGAACAAAGAAGAAAAATTAAGAATACCTGAGACACCTTTTAGAAACAGGCCGTAACCCCAAACTGATTTTGGGTTCATCAGTAACTGGGACAAGGTTTTAAATCATTTTTATGGCTGTTCTTTAGGTCTCCTGCAAAGTTCCACCCTGATTTTCCATCCTCTCTGATGTGTAGGGTCTATAGCAGTCACTACAAGTCACTTACAGCTTATTAGTCATAATTTATGTATTAAATAATCCATATTAAGCTCAAGTGCCACTATTTAGGACAAAACAAATCCCCAAGAAAGGTGCAAAGGCTCTTCCCACTCTACACAATTCCTTTTCTCTTTGGGATTGCTTGGGGATCCCATTTGGAGAGGGGAATCAAAGCCTAATTCCTTGTTCTTCTCCACACCCCCACATTCCCACTGCCTGACAAGGTTCATTATAGAACCAAGAACCTTCCAAAACCAGCTCAGGCTTCCAAATTAGCTCAGAACTAATTGACAAATTATTCTTAGGGTCCTTTTTTGAATTAAAACCTGTGCTACATCCATCTCCAGGTGACACCTTGGGAGGTCGCCCTGCAAGAAAAGACATTTTTGGTGTTCCCAAACCCCACCAGGAATTCCAACCACAGCACAACTCCACTCAGGAACAAGATCTGTGACAGGCTATCCACATTTTTAATACAAATCCTGCTATTTCAGCAGCAGAAGTGATGCCCAAGCTGAGCTGGCAGCTCAGGGCAAGCTTTCCCATCCCCTTCTTGTGAGGAGAAGTGCCTGAAATTCCAACCTTCATTTCCATGGATGGAAGATTCCTCCCAGAAACAAACACTTCCAATGGGATTTACTGGGTTTAAGCACTTGTTTTTTATGCCTGCAAAAATATACTAAGGAGCCTTCAGTATTTCAACCCAATTAAAAAAACCTTTTTCCTCAAGTACAGAGTCACTACAAGTCACTTACAGTTTATAAGGAAATTTTTATTAGTCATAATTTATGTATTAAATAATCCATATTAAGCTCAAGTGCCACTATTTAGGACAAAACAAATCCCCAAGAAAGGTGCAAAGGCTCTTCCCACTCTACACAATTCCTTTTCTCTTTGGGATTGCTTGGGGATCCCATTTGGAGAGAGGAATCAAAGCCTAATTCCTTGTTCTTCTCCACACCCCCACATTCCCACTGCCTGACAAGGTTCATTATAGAACCAAGAACCTTCCAAAACCAGCTCAGGCTTCCAAATTAGCTCAGAAATAATTGACAAATAAATCTTAGGGTCCTTGTTTTGAATTAAAACCTGTGCTACATCCATCTCCAGGTGACACCTTGGGAGGTCGCCCTGCAAGAAAAGACATTTTTGGTGTTCCCAAACCCCACCAGGAATTCCAACCACAGCACAACTCCACTCAGGAACAAGATCTGTGACAGGGTATCCACATTTTTAATACAAATCCTGCTATTTCAGCAGCAGAAGTGATGCCCAAGCTGAGCTGGCAGCTCAGGGCAAGCTTTCCCATCCCCTTCTTGTGAGGAGTAGTGCCTGAAATTCCAACTTTCATTCCATGGATGGAAGATTCCTCCCAGAAACAAACACTTCCAATGGGATTTACTGGGTTTAAGCACTTAATTTGTTTTTTATGCCTGTAAAAACACACTAAGGAGCCTTCAGTATTTCAACCCAATTAAAAAAAACCTTTTTCCTCAAGTACAGTCACTACAAGTCACTTACAGTTTATAAGGAAATTCTTATTAGTCATAATAGTATGCATTAAATAATCCATATTAAGCTCAAGTGCCACTATTTAGGACAAAACAAACCCCAAAGAAAGGTGCAAAGGCTCTTCCCACTCTACACAATTCCTTTTCTCTTTGGGATTGCTCGGGGATCCCCTTTGGAGAGGGGAATAAGGGCCAAATTCCTTGTTCTTCTCCACACCCCCACATTTCCACTGCCTGACAAGGTTCATTATAGAACCAAGAACCTTCCAAAACCAGCTCAGGCTTCCAAATTAGCTCAGAAATAATTGACAAATTATTCTTAGGGTCCTTGTTTTGAATTAAAACCTGTGCTACATCCATCTCCAGGTGACACCTTGGGAGGTCTCCCTGCAAGAAAAGACATTTTGGGTCCTCCCAGATCCTACCAGGAATTCCAACCACAGCACAACTCCACTCAGGAACAAGATCTGTGACAGGGTATCCACATTTTTAATACAAATCCTGCTATTTCAGCAGCAGAAGTGATGCCCAAGCTGAGCTGGCAGCTCAGGGAAAGCTTTCCCATCCCCTTCTTGTGAGGAGTAGTGCCTGAAATTCCAACTTTCATTCCATGGATGGAAGATTCCTCCCAGAAACAAACACTTCCAATGGGATTTACTGGGTTTAAGCACTTAATTTGTTTTTTATGCCTGTAAAAACACACTAAGGAGCCTTCAGTATTTCAACCCAATTAAAAAAACCTTTTTCCTCAAGTACAGTCACTACAAGTCACTTACAGTTTATAAGGAAATTCTTATTAGTCATAATTTATGTATTAAATAATCCACATTAAGCTCAAGTGGCACTATTTAGGACAAAACAAATCCCCACGAAAGGTGCAAAGACTCTTCCCACTCTACACAATTCCTTTTCTCTTTGGGATTGGTTGGGGATCCCATTTGGAGAGGGCAAGGGAAACTCTGCCAAATTGCTGCCAAACTCTCCACCAGGGCTCCTATTTCTGATTTTAATTAGAAAGCCCCAAACAATCCAGGAGCAGGGTTTGATTCAACAACCCAGAGAAGAACCTAAAAGATTTTTGCCATGGTTCTATGACTGGAGGAGCAATTTTCCTCCCAGTCCTACTCTGAGCTGAACAAAGAAGAAGGAAAAATTAAGAATACCTGAGACACCTTTTAGAAACAAGCAGTAACCCCAAACTGATTTTGGGTTCATCAGTAAGGGGAACAAGGTTTTAAATCATTTTTATGGCTGTTCTTTAACTCTCCTGCAAAGTTCCACCCTGATTTTCCATCCTCTCTGATGTGCAGGGTCTATAGCAGTCACTACAAGTCACTTACAGTTTATTAGTCATAATTTATGTATTAAATAATCCATATTAAGCTCAAGTGCCACTATTTAGGACAAAACAAATCCCCAAGAAAGGTGCAAAGGCTCTTCCCACTCTACACAATTCCTTTTCTCTTTGGGATTGCTTGGGGATCCCATTTGGAAAGGGGAATCAGGGCCAAATTCCTTGTTCTTCTCCACACTCCCACATTTCCACTGCCTGACAAGGTTCATTATAGAACCAAGAACCTTCCAAAACCAGCTCAGGCTTCCAAATTAGCTCAGAAATAATTGACAAATTATTCTTAGGGTCCTTGTTTTGAATTACAACCTGTGCTACATCCATCTCCAGGTGACACCTTGGGAGGTCGCCCTGCAAGAAAAGACATTTTTGGTGTTCCCAAACCCCACCAGGAATTCCAACCACAGCACAACTCCACTCAGGAACAAGATCTGTGACAGGGTATCCACATTTTTAATACAAATCCTGCTATTTCAGCAGCAGAAGTGATGCCCAAGCTGAGCTGGCAGCTCAGGGCAAGCTTTCCCATCCCCTTCTTGTGAGGAGTAGTGCCTGAAATTCCAACCTTCATTTCCATGGATGGAAGATTCCTCCCAGAAACAAACACTTCCAATGGGATTTACTGGGTTTAAGCACTTAATTTGTTTTTTATGCCTGTAAAAATATACTAAGGAGCCTTCAGTATTTCAACCCAATTAAAAAAACCTTTTTCCTCAAGTACAGAGTCACTACAAGTCACTTACAGTTTATAAGGAAATTCTTATTAGTCATAATTTATGTATTAAATAATCTATATTAAGCTCAAGTGCCACTATTTAGGACAAAACAAACCCCAAAGAAAGGTGCAAAGGCTCTTCCCACTCTACACAATTCCTTTTCTCTTTGGGATTGCTTGGGGATCCCATTTGGAGAGGGCAAGGGAAACTCTGCCAAATTGCTGCCAAACTCTCCACCAGGGCTCCTATTTCTGATTTTAATTAGAAAGCCCCAAACAGTCCAGGAGAAGAGTTTCATTCAACAACCCAGAGAAGAACCTAAGAAAAGATTTTTGGCATGGCCGTATAAATGGAGGAGCAATTTCCCTCCCAGTCCTACTCTGAGCTAAACAAAGAAGAAGAAAAAATAAGATTACTTTCTAGACACCTTTTAGAAGCAAGCAGTAACCCCAAACTGATTTTGGGTTCATCAGTAAGGGGAACAAGGTTTTAAATCATTTTTATGGCTGTTCTTTAACTCTCCTGCAAAGTTCCACCCTGATTTTCCATCCTCTCTGATGTGTAGGGTCTATAGCAGTCACTACAAGTCACTTACAGTTTATTAGTCATAATTGTATGTATTAAATAATCCATATTAAGCTCAAGTGCCACTATTTAGGACAAAACAAATCCCCAAGAAAGGTGCAAAGGCTCTTCCCACTCTACACAATTCCTTTTCTCTTTGGGATTGCTTGGGGATCCCATTTGGAGAGGGGAAGCAGGGCCAAATTCCTTCTTCTTCTCCACACTCCCACATTTCCACTGCCTGACAAGGTTCATTATAGAACCAAGAACCTTCCAAAACCAGCTCAGGCTTCCAAATTAGCTCAGAACTAATTGACAAATTACTCTTAGGGTCCTTGTTTTGAATTAAAACCTGTGCTACATCCATCTCCAGGTGACACCTTGGGAGGTCGCCCTGCAAGAAAAGACATTTTTGGTGTTCCCAAACCCCACCAGGAATTCCAACCACAGCACAACTCCACTCAGGAACAAGATCTGTGACAGGGTATCCACATTTTTAATACAAATCCTGCTATTTCAGCAGCAGAAGTGATGCCCAAGCTGAGCTGGCAGCTCAGGGCAAGCTTTCCCATCCCCTTCTTGTGAGGAGAAGTGCCTGAAATTCCAACCTTCATTTCCATGGATGGAAGATTCCTCCCAGAAACAAACACTTCCAATGGGATTTACTGGGTTTAAGCACTTGTTTTTTATGCCTGCAAAAATATACTAAGGAGCCTTCAGTATTTCAACCCAATTAAAAAAACCTTTTTCCTCAAGTACAGAGTCACTACAAGTCACTTACAGTTTATAAGGAAATTTTTATTAGTCATAATTTATGTATTAAATAATCCATATTAAGCTCAAGTGCCACTATTTAGGACAAAACAAACCCCCAAGAAAGGTGCAAAGGCTCTTCCCACTCTACACAATTCCTTTTTTCTTTGGGATTGCTTGGGGATCCCATTTGGAGAGGGCAAGGGAAACTCTGCCAAATTGCTGCCAAACTCTCCACCAGGGCTCCTATTTCGGATTTTAATTAGAAAGCCCCAAACAATCCAGGAGCAGGGTTTGATTCAACAACCCAGAGAAGAACCTAAAAGATTTTTGCCATGGCCCTATAACTGGAGGAGCAATTTTCCTCCCAGTCCTACTCTGAGCTGAACAAAGAAGAAGAAAAAATAATAAGATTACTTTCTAGACATCTTTTAGAAGCAAGCAGTAACCCCAAACTGATTTTGGGTTCATCAGTAAGGGGAACAAGGTTTTAAATCATTTTTATGGCTGTTCTTTAACTCTCCTGCAAAGTTCCACCCTGATTTTCCATCCTCTCTGATGTGTAGGGTCTATAGCAGTCACTACAAGTCACTTACAGTTTATTAGTCATAATTTATGTATTAAATAATCCATATTAAGCTCAAGTGCCACTATTTAGGACAAAACAAACCCCCAAGAAAGGTGCAAAGGCTCTTCCCACTCTACACAATTCCTTTTCTCTTTGGGATTGCTTGGGGATCCCATTTGGAGAGGGCAAGGGAAACTCTGCCAAATTGCTGCCAAACTCTCCACCAGGGCTCCTATTTCTGATTTTAATTAGAAAGTCCCAAACAATCCAGGAGCAGGGTTTGATTCAACAACCCAGAGAAGAACCTAAAAGATTTTTGCCATGGCCCTATAACTGGAGGAGAAATTTTCCTCCCAGTCCTACTCTGAGCTGAACAAATAAGAAAAAAAGAAGAATACCTGAGACACCTCTTAGAAGCAATCAGTAACCCCAAACTGATTTTGGGTTCATGAGTAGGGGGACAAGGTTTAAAATCATTTTTATGGCTGTTCTTTAACTCTCCTGCAAAGTTCCACCCTGATTTTCCATCATCTCTGATGTGTAGGGTCTATAGCAGTCACTACAAGTCACTTACAGTTTATTAGTCATAATTTATGTATTAAATAATCCATATTAAGCTCAAGTGCCACTATTTAGGACAAAACAAACCCCCAAGAAAGGTGCAAAGGCTCTTCCCACTCTACACAATTCCTTTTCTCTTTGGGATAGGTTGAGGATCCCATTTGGAGAGGGGAAGCAGGGCCAAATTCCTTCTTCTTCTCCACACCCCCACATTCCCACTGCCTGACAAGGTTCATTATAGAACCAAGAACCTTCCAAAACCAGCTCAGGCTTCCAAATTAGCTCAGAAATAATTGACAAATTAATCTTAGGGTCCTTGTTTTGTATTTAAAAATAGTCAACATCCATCTCCAGGTGACACCTCGGGAGGTCGCCCTGCAAGAAAAGAACCTTTGGGTGCTCCCAAATCCTACCAGGAATTCCAACCACAGCACAACTCCACTCAGGAACAAGATCTGTGACAGGGTATCCACATTTTTAATACAAATCCTGCTATTTCAGCAGCAGAAGTGATGCCCAAGCTGAGCTGGCAGCTCAGGGCAAGCTTCCCCATCCCCTTCTTGTGAGGAGAAGTGCCTGAAATTCCAACCTTCATTTCCATGGCTGGAAGATTCCTCCCAGAAACAAACACTTCCAATGGGATTTACTGGGTTTAAGCATTTAATTTTATTGTTGTCTGTAAAAACAAACTAAGGAGCCTTCAGTATTGCAACCCAATTAAAAAAACCTTTTTCCTCAAGTACAGAGTCACTACAAGTCACTTACAGTTTATAAGGAAATTCTTATTAGTCATAATTTATGTATTAAATAATCCATATTAAGCTCAAGTGCCACTATTTAGGACAAAACAAACCCCCAAGAAAGGTGCAAAGGCTCTTCCCACTCTACACAATTCCTTTTCTCTTTGGGATTGCTTGGGGATCCCATTTGGAGAGGGGAAGCAGGGCCTAATTCCTTGTTCTTCTCCACACCCCCACATTCCCACTGCCTGACAAGGTTCATTATAGAACCAAGAACCTTCCAAAACCAGCTCAGGCTTCCAAATTAGCTCAGAAATAATTGACAAATTATTCTTAGGGTCCTTGTTTTGAATTAAAAAATATTCTACATCCATCTCCAGGTGACACCTCGGGAGGTCGCCCTGCAAGAAAAGACATTTTGAGTCCTCCCAGATCCTACCAGGAATTCCAACCACAGCACAACTCCACTCAGGAACAAGATCTGTGGCAGGGTATCCACATTTTTAATACAAATCCTGCTCTTTCAGCAGCAGAAGTGATGCCCAAGCTGAGCTGGCAGCTCAGGGCAAGCTTTCCCATCCCCTTCTTGTGAGGAGTAGTGCCTGAAATTCCAACCTTCATTTCCATGGATGGAAGATTCCTCCCAGAAACAAACACTTCCAATGGGATTTACTGGGTTTAAGCACTTAATTTGTTTTTTATGCCTGCAAAAATATACTAAGGAGCCTTCAGTATTTCAACCCAATTAGAAAAACCTTTTTCCTCAAGTACTGAGTCACTACAAGTCACTTAAAGTGCATCTATAAATGACTTTTTTTTTTTTCCCTTTGGTTTTTTTTCTTTCTTTGGCTACTTTTTGTGGTTCTGGTTTGGTTTTATAATGTTTACCAAGCAGAATCAGGGCAAGACAGCCCTGCAGGAAAGAGGCACTGGAGAATCTAACTGTGAAATGGGGTGGATTTTTAAAAAGAAATAAATAACATCCTAGGTTCAGTGTTTAAGTGGGCCACATCTGTTAAAAATCTGTTTTCACCTAAGAATAAACATTGTTAAGCACTTGCTGTTGAGGTCAAGAATAAGGTAAAGACTTAGAGAATTAATATCTGTTAGGGAATGTACTCACATTTATGAACTTTGAGGTATAAATTGATGAATTTATACACTTGGTGTATAAATACCCAAAATTCTTCTGGGTACAAAAGATAAGAAGAAATTTTTATCTTGTCTTTCCACCTGACCCAAGCTCAGTGGGTTGTAGCTGGAGAGCTGATCTTGAGCTTAGCCAGAACTTCTACCAGAGTAACTTGAAGGATAAAACCCTCATCAAACAACAAAATTCAGTAGAAAAGAACCACAGAATGGGTTGAACTTTAAGACCATCTCATTCTAACCCCTCCCCAGCATTCCTGGAGCCCCTTCAGGCACTGGAAGGTGCTCTAAGCTCTCCCTGCAGCCTTCTCTTCTCCAGCCTCAACAACCCCAACTCTCTCAGCCTGGCTCCAGAGCTGCTCCAGCCCTCCCAGCAGCTCCAGGGCCTCCTCTGGACTCACTCCAACAGCTCTATCTCCTTCTGGGCTTGGGGACCCCAGAACTGGACCCAACACCCCAGGGGGTCTCCCCAGAGTGGAGCAGAGGGGGATAATCCCCTCACAGACCCTGCTGGGGATGCAGCCCAGGACAGGGCTGGTTTCTGGGCTGCCAGCACATGTTGAGCTTCTCCTCAAACAACACCTGATCATGGAATATTCAGAGTTGGAAAAGACCTTTAAGATCATCTATTCCCAACCCCTTTCCATGGGCAGGGACACCTCCCACCAGCCCAGGTTGCTCCAAGCCCCATCCAACCTGACTTGAGACACTTCCACGGATGGGGCAGCCACAGCTTCTCTGGGAAACCTGGCACAGGGGCTCAGAGTTGCAAGCAGAACCTCTCTTAGGGCACAGCGCTCTGAGGTCCAACAAGTCTTCCAGCAGAAGTGCACAAAGAGTATTCCCCGTCTGTTGCCCTCAGGACTGGTCAGCCTGGCTCCATGCTACTGCTCCAGATCCGACTGATCTCTCTGCTGGCTTGCTCAGGAATGAGCTGAGCCTCTGCTTCAAGCCTCACCTTTTATTGGCCACCCTAATCCTGCTCATGGGCAGTTGGGGCCTGCCCTAATCAGGCACAGGTGAGCTTAACACAAGCTCATGCCCACTACCTGGTAATTAGTGGCACCTGGTTGCCTCATTTCACTACAGCTCAGCACCTTCAAATTCAAAAATTTCTTCCTAAGATCCGATATAAATCTCCCCTCTTCCAGTTTAAAACCATTCCCCCATTTTTACTCACTCCATGTTCTCATCCCAAGTCCCTCCCCAGCTTTCCTGGAGCCCCTTCAGGCACTGGAAGGTGCTCTAAGCTCTCCCTGCAGCATTCTCTTCTCCAGCCTCCACAACCCCAACTCTCTCAGCCTGGCTCCAGAGCTGCTCCAGTCCTCCCAGCATCTCCAGGGCCTCCTCTGGACTCACTCCAACAGCTCCATCTCCTTCTGGGCTTGGGGACCCCAGAACTGGACCCAGCACCCCAGGGGGGTCTCCCCAGAGTGGAGCAGAGGGGGACAATCCCCTCACAGACCCTGCTGGGGATGCAGCCCAGGACAGGGCTGGTTTCTGGGCTGCCAGCATATGTTGAGCTTCTCCTCAAACAACACCTGATCATGGAATATTCAGAGATGGAACAGACCTCAAAGTTCCTCCATTCCCAACCCCTTTCCATGGGCAGGGACACCTCCCACCAGCCCAGGTTGCACCAAACCCCATCCAACCTGACCTGAGACACTGCCAGGGATGGGGCAGCCACAGCTTCTCTGGGAAACCTGGCACAGGGGCTCAGAGTTGCAAGCAGAACCTCTCTTAGGGCACGCTGCTCTGAGATCCATCAGGTCTTCCAGCAGAAGTGCACAAACAGTTTTCTGAGTCTGTTACCCTCAGGACTGGTCAGCCTGGCTCCATGCTACTGCTCCAGATCAGACTGACCTCTCTGCTGGCTTGCTCAGGAATGAGCTGAGCCTCTGCTTCAAGCCTCACCTTTTATTGGCCACCTAATCCTGCTCATGGCAGTTGGGGCCTGCCTTAATCAGGCACAGGTGAGCTTAACACAAGCTCATGCCCACTACCTGGTAATTAGTGGAACCTGGTTGCCTCATTTCACTACAGCTCAGCACCCTCAAATTCAAGAATTTCTTCCAAATCCCAACCTAAATCTCCCCTCTTCCAGTTTAAAACCATTCCCCCTTGTCTTCTCCCTCCATGTTCTCATCCCAAGTCCCTCCCCAGCTTTCCTGGAGCCCCTTCAGGCACTGGAAGGTGCTCTAAGCTCTCCCTGCAGCCTTCTCTTCTCCAGCCTCAACAACCCCAACTCTCTCAGCCTGGCTCCACAGCTGCTCCAGCCCTCCCAGCATCTCCAGGGCCTCCTCTGGACTCACTCCAACAGCTCCATCTCCTTCTGGGCTTGGGGACCCCAGGACTGGACCCAGCACCCAAGGGGGGTCTCCCCAGAGTGGAGCAGAGGGGGACAATCCCCTCACAGACCCTGCTGGGGATGCAGCCCAGGACAGGGCTGGTTTCTGGGCTGCCAGCACATGTTGAGCTTCTCCTCACTCAACAGCTGACCATGGAATATTCAGAGTTGGAAAAGACCTTTAAGATCACCCAGTTCCAACCCCTTTCCATGGGCAGGGACACCTCCCACCAGCCCAGGTTGCTCCAAGCCCCATCCAACCTGACCTGAGACACTGCCAGGGATGGGGCAGCCACAGCTTCTCTGGGAAACCTGGCACAGGGGCTCAGAGTTGCAAGCAGAACCTCTCTTAGGCCACGGTGCTCTGAGGTCCAACAAGTCTTCCAGCAGAAGTACACAAATAGCTTTCCCAGTCTGTTGCCCTCAGGACTGGTCAGCCTGGCTCCATGCTACTGCTCCAGATCCGACTGATCTCTCTGCTGGCTTGATCAGGAATGAGCTGAGCCTCTGCTTCAAGCCTCACCTTTTATTGGCCACCCTAATCCTGCTCATGGGCAGTTGGGGCCTGCCCTAATCAGGCACAGGTGGGCTCATTAGGCTCATGCCCACTACCTGGTAATTAGTGGCACCTGGTTGCCTCATTTCACTACAGCTCAGCACCCTCAAATTCAAGAATTTCTTCCTAAGATCCAATATAAATCTCCCCTCTTCCAGTTTAAAACCATTCCCCCATTTTTACTCACTCCATGTTCTCATCCCAAGTCCCTCCCCAGCTTTCCTGGAGCCCCTTCAGGCACTGGAAGGTGCTCTAAGGTCTCCCTGCAGCCTTCTCTTCTCCAGCCTCAACAACCCCAACTCTCTCAGCCTGGCTCCAGAGCTGCTCCAGCCCTCCCAGCAGCTCCAGGGCCTCCTCTGGACTCACTCCAACAGCTCCATCTCCTTCTGGGCTTGGGAACCCCAGAACTGGACCCAACACCCGAGGGGGGTCTCCCCAGAGTGGAGCAGAGGGGGACAATCCCCTCCCTGACCCTGCTGGGGATGCAGTCCAGGACAGGGCTGGTTTCTGGGCTGCCAGCACATGTTGAGCTTCTCCTCACCCAACACCTGATCATGGAATGTTCAGAGTTGGAAAAGACCTTTAAGATCACCCAGTTCCAACCCCTTTCCATGGGCAGGGACACCTCCCACCAGCCCAGGTTGCTCCAAGCCCCATCCAACCTGACCTGAGACACTGCCAGGGATGGGGCAGCCACAGCTTCTCTGGGAAACCTCTTCCAATTTCTCACCACCCTCAAATTCAAGAATTTCTTCCCAATCTCAACCTTAATCTCCCCTCTTTGATTTTGTAACCATTCCCTCTCATCCCATTCTCCATGTCCTTGTCCCAAGTCCCTCCCCAGCTTTCCTGGAGCCCCTTCAGGCACTGGAAGGTGCTCTAAGCTCTCCCTGCAGCCTTCTCTTCTCCAGCCTCAACAACCCCAACTCTCTCAGCCTGGCTCCAGAGCTGCTCCAGCCTTCCAGCAGCTCCTCTGGATTTATTCCAACAGCTCCATCTCCTTCCTGAATCCCACAACTCCAGCCTTTCACTTCCCAAATGGAATCTCCTCCCAGGAGATGCTTCCCAGGTTTCAATCACCCCCCAAAATCCAGCTGAGATCCTGGTAACCCCAAAAATGTTTCTAAATTCCCCCTGGGATATCCTGACACCTCCATTCCCCTTCTTCAAAAGAAGTGGAGGCACTGAAGCACCAAACCCAGGCTGAGCTCTGGAAGCAGCTTCTGCAAGCTGCTAAAAAGAAATCCAGGATTATTCATATTATTTAGAAATAGACAATTTAGAACTAGACAATTTATAGAGTTCAGGCAGGCAGCTCCTCAACTCTAATTTAAAATAATCACCTGGATTTCTAAAGTGGAGACACCTCCCAAAGAAAGCTCCTTAAATTACAGAAGCAATGAGCTCAATTAAGAATTAATTCCTCAGGACTGGCTTGATAGGAGAATTTTTGCTTTTCTTGTATTTGTATATTTGCTTCTTCTTTCTGACTTCATTAGGTGAGTGCATGGAGTTATCTGAATAACTCTTTCCCTGGCTTTCCAGAATTTGCTGGAACTTTTCCCCTGGAATTAAGTTTCTGGATCCCAGAGGAAAGAGAAAAAACACTTGAATTAGAAAGCTGAAAAAAGACCCATTCCAAAGGAGCTTTCTGCAAAGAGCTCCAATGCTTTCTCTTAAAATGAAGTGTAATTCCTAACACATTTATACTCAGGTTTTTTAGGCTTGGTTTTTTTATATAAATTCTTCAAAATCTCTTCTGGTGTGGCCTGACATCTCCAGGCCCCTGGTGTCTGATGGAGGCTTTGGAGCTCTTTGTAAAATGAGTTTTTCCTGATGTGCTGGGGGGAAAATCCACCTCATCCAGAGCCAGGATCAACCTGGGCATAGGAACCACACTGTAAAATACTTAGAAAAGAAAAACTTTCTGTCAGTGCCACCAACAAACACCTACAAACCACTTTCTGGAGTAACAGAGGTTGAAGGTTCAACTCTTCCTTTCTTTCCATGGGAATTTCAACTCCAGGTTTGCTTTTCAGCCCCCAAATCAGTCATTTCTTCCTCCAAAAAACCTTCTTCTTATTCCTAACACATTTATACTCGGGTTTGGTTCCAACACCTCCATCTCCTTCTTGCTCTTGGGCACCCCAGAACTGGACCCAGCACCCCAGGACATGGTAGAACCCAAATCACATCCCTGGCTGAGGTTCTGCTGCTTCTCCAGCCTCAAGCCTTGCTCTGACATGAGCTCAGGAGTATTTTTTTTTCCAGTTTTAGGTGCATCACCCATTCTGTCTGCTAATTAATGTCTAATGAGGAGAAACCCAGAGCCATAACCCACCCAGGGCTTTTCCACCCTGCTGCTAAGTGGTTCCTTTTCCTGTTTGGGTGGTGATTTAGGGTGTCCTCCTAATGGTCCCTAAAATCCCAACTGGGACAACACTTTTCCAGTTGCTTTTTGCCTCCTCTGATGGTTTTTTGCTGGTTTAATGGCCCTGGAGAAGTCAATTAATTCATTTCTTGAGCCATATTTCAGTCTCTTTTCTTTCCATGGGAATTTCAACTCCAGGTTTGCTTTTCAGCCCCCAAATCAGTAATTTCTTCCTCCAAAAAACCTTCTTTTTATTCCTAACACATTGATACTCAGGTTTGGTTCCAACACCTCCATCTCCTTCTTGCTCTTGAGGACCCCAGAACTGGACCCAGCACCCCAGGGCATGGTAGAACCCAAATCACATCCCTGGCTGAGGTTCTGCTGCTTCTCCAGCCTCAAGCCTTGCTCTGACATGAGCTCAGGAGTATTTTTTTTCCAGTTTTAGGTGCATCACCCATTCTGTCTGCTAATTAATGTCTAATGAGGGGAAACCCAGAGCCATAACCCCCCCAGGGCTTTTCCACCCTGCTGCTAAGTGGTTCCTTTTCCTGTTTGTGTGGTATTTTAGGGTGTCCTCCTAATGGTCCCTAAAATCCCAACTGGGACAAGGTTTTTCCAGTTGCTTTTTGCCTCCCCTGATGGTTTTTTGCTGGTTTAATGGCCCTGGAGAAGTCAATTAATTCATTTATTGAGCCATGTTTCAGGCTCTTTTCTTTCCATGGGAATTTCAACTCCAGGTTTGCTTTTCAGCCCAGAAATCAGGCATTTCTTCCTCCAAAAACCTCCTTTTTATTTCCCTGTAAGATGCTAGATGATCAACTTTTTCTATCAAAAACTTCTCTGCCATCAAATATTTATGTCCTGGGCACTTCAACTAAAAAACTAAATGCCTAAAGATTTTTATCCCTCCTTTTTGGGTTTGTTTTCTTTCTCTTCCCTTGCATTAGAGAAGATATGAAATTATTTGTAAAGATTTTGGGCTACCTGACCACAAATCCTGACAGATATGCTGGGGCTTCAAACAAATCCCAACCCATCAATGGGAGAAAAAACATTTTAAAAACACAGAATTATGATTTACTGCCTAGAATTTTTTTTTTCCTTTGAATAGGATTTAAGGCTTCTCTTTTCCTTTTTTATTTCCCAAGTAACCAGGGGAAAAAGACCAAGCAGAGGCTTCTGCCTTCACTAATTATGGGAGCTGAGAGCTGCAACTAAAGACAGATTTCTAGCCAGAAAAAGCAGGAGAGGAGGAATTAAGAGCAAAGCATCAGCTGGCTCTGAACCATCAAAGCTTGAACAGGAGAACAAAACTCCCAAGAGGCTCAATAAAATCTGAATCTGTTTGGTTTAGAAGCACCACTCCTTTCTTGTAAGAGCTGCTGTCTGCTCATATTATCCTGAAATGAGACCTTGTGCTGCTTGCCCTGAGCCAAATTCTGATGGACTCCATGAGTTCCCTCTTATTTCCCTCATTATTTGCTCCAATCTTTCCTTGGGATAAAATCTGAACATGCTGGGAAGAAAGAAATTAATTCTCCTTTCTCCTACAGGCAGCTTGAGAGGGGGGGTTTGGCCAGGAAAAACCAGCAACCCATCCCCAACCCACCAGAAATGGAAATGAATTAAAATTAAAATTAAAATTAAAACTAAAATTAAAATTAAAACTAAAATTAAAATTAAAACTAAAACTAAAATTAAAATTAAATCTGAAGTGGGTTGAGAGAAGTCTTTCCAGGCTAAACCCCAAAGTTTTGTCTTATTTATATCCTCGAGTGAGTCTTTGGTTTGGAATTCCAGGATGGAAAAGTAGATGCTGGAGAATTCCAGGATGGTTCATCTGCTACTTTGGGGGTCAAATGACAAAGCCAGAAGAAATTCCCCAAATTTCCAAGCTCTAAACCACTCCTAAAAGTCAGGATGAGCTCAGGTTTCTCAGGTACCTGGATGCTTCCTGAGGACCAGTCCTGATCTTCCTGATTTCTGGAGCATTTGGATCATCTCAGAAGTTTGAGGATTCTGCTCCCTCAGTGAGAAATCATAAAAAACCCAACAATATCTGGCTGGAAAATGCATCCCTAAAAAAATTCCCAAAAAGAGAGCATTGCTGCCCATGAGGTAATTTATTTAATGCCATTAATTTAATCTGTAGAAAAGGAGATTTTGTAGTAAAACCTTTTTTAATTTTTTTTTTTTTTTGGCACTCAGATCTTGATCCTAAAGTTGTTTAGGGCAACTTGGTGATCAGGTAGTGAGGTGGATCAGGAACTGGTTGAAAGGAAGGAGGCAGAGAGTTGTAGTCAATGGGGCAGAATCTGGTTGGAGGTGTGTGACTAGTGGAGTCCCTCAGGGGTCGGTACTGGGACCGGTGTTGTTCAATATCTTCATCAACGACTTGGATGAGGGTATAGAATGTACCCTCAGCAAGTTTGCTGATGACACTAAGCTGGGAGGAGTGGCTGACACACCAGAAGGCTGTGCTGCCATTCAGAGAGACTTAGACAGGCTGGAGAGTTGGGCAGGGAGAAGCATGATGAAATTCAACAAGGGGAAGTGTAGAGTTTTGCATTTGGGGAAGAACAACACGATGTCCCAGTATAGGTTGGGGGCTGACCTGCTGGAGAGCAGTGGAGGTGAAAGAGACCTGGGGGTCCTGGTTGACAAGAAGATGACCATGAGCCAGCAATGTGCCCTTGTGGCCAAGAAGGCCAATGGCATCCTGGGGTGCATTAGAAAGGGGGTGGTTAGTAGGTCAAGAGAGGTTCTCCTCCCCCTCTATTCTGCATTGGTGAGGCCGCACCTGGAGTATTGTGTCCAGTTCTGGGCCCCTCAGTTCAAGAAGGACAGGGAAGTGCTTGAAAGAGTCCAGCGCAGAGCTACTAAGATGATGAAGGGAGTGGAACATCTCCCTTATGAGGAAAGGCTGAGGGAGCTGGGTCTCTTTAGTTTGGAGAAAAGGAGACTGAGGGGTGACCTCATCAATGTTTTCAAACATGTAAGGGGTGAGTGTCAGGGAGATGGAGTTAGGCTCTTCTCAGTGGTGACCAGTGATAGGACAAGGGGTAATGGGTGTAAATTGGAGCACAGGAGGTTCAAGTTGAATATCCGGAAACATTTTTTTCCTGTAAGGGTGACAGAGCCCTGGAACAGGCTGCCCAGGGGGGTCGTGGAGTCTCCTTCACTGGAGACATTCAAAACCCGTCTGGACACGTTCCTATGCGAGGTACTCTAGGTGGCCCTGCTCTGGCAGGGGGGTTGGACTAGATGATCTTTTGAGGTCCCTTCCAACCCCTAGGACTCCATGATTCTATGATACTATGAGTCTATGAACTTGGGGGACAGGACCTGTCACAGTTCAACAATATCAGATCCTAAAATGCCATCTGGGAAGCTTGGCAAAATCCCATCAGGCACTCAAGCATCCAGAAACTCAACTTCAAGGAAAAAAATTCAGCAGCTGGTTCCAACAGGTTGTGTTGCCAAGCAGGAGTGAGCAAAGTTCTTCCAAAAAATGCTCTGGGAAAAGAAGTTCACCACCACTCAGATGTGGGAAATATTTTTTTTCCATTGAGCCTCCACATCCAGTTGCTTCCAGGGAAGTTGGAGAGGGACTGTGTGTAAGGGCTGGAGGGATGGGATGAGGGACAAGGGTTTTAAATTAAATAAGAGGAGATTTAAGGATGTTAGGAACAAGTTCTGGGCAATGAGGGCAGGGGAAAAATGGCCCAGGTTGGGCAGGGAGGTGGTTGGGACCTCATCCTTGGGGATGTTGAACCCCATCCCTGGAGATGTTGAACCCCATCCCTGGAGATGTTCAACCCCATCCCTGGAGATGTTCAACCCCATCCCTGGAGATGTTCAACCCCATCCCTGGGGATGTTTCAACCTCATCCCTGGGGATGTTTCAACCTCATCCCTGGGGATGTTTCAACCTCATCCCTGGGGATGTTTCAACCTCATCCCTGGGGATGTTTCAACCTCATCCCTGGGGATGTTTCAACCTCATCCCTGGGGATGTTTCAACCTCATCCCTGGGGATGTTCAACCCCATCCCTGGGGATGTTCAACCCCATCCCTGGGGATGTTCAACCCCATCCCTGGGGATGTTCAACCTCATCCCTGGGGATGTTCAACCTCATCCCTGGGGATGTTCAACCTCATCCCTGGGGATGTTCAGCCTCATGCCTGGAGATGTTCAGCCTCATCCCTAGGGATATTCAACCTCATCCTGGGGATCTTCAACCCCATCCCTGGGGATGTTTCAACCTCATCCCTGGAGATGGTTCAACCTCATCCCTGGAGATGTTCAACCTCATCCCTGGAGATGTTCAACCCCATCCCTGCAGATGTTCAACCCCATCCCTGCAGATGTTCAACCCCATCCCTGCAGAGGTTCAACCCCATCCCTGCAGAGGTTCAGCCTCATCCCTGGAGAAACTCAACCTCATCCTGGAGAGGTTCAACCTCATCCCTGGGGAGGTTCAACCTCATCCCTGGGGAGGTTCAACCTCATCCCTGGGGAGGTTCAACCTCATCCCTGGGGAGGTTCAACCTCATCCCTGGGGAGGTTCAACCTCATCCCTGGGGAGGTTCAACCTCATCCCTGGGGAGGTTCAAGGTGAGGCTTGAGGAGGCTCTGAGCACCCTGATCTAGGTGAGGGTGTCCCTGGGGTTGGACTGGGTGACCTTTGGAGGTCCCTTCCCACCCAAATCATTCCATGAAGAACCTGAGAGCTTGTAGAACTTGAAAACGAGCTAAATCAACCTGTCTGCTCCAGTAGGAGCAATGATCTTTTTTTGGAGAACCAAAGAACACAACCAGACAAGGGATAAAAAGTGGAATAAAAAGCTTTGGACTTCTTACCTGCCAAAACTCTGACTTCTGCATCATTCCCAGTCCTGGAACTGGCTGGGTTTTTGGCCAGGCATCTGTAGATCCCAGTGTCCCCATGTTGAAGCCTGCTGATCTGTAAAGCTCCTGAGGGCAGGACAGCCACCCGTGGGTCAGTGGGGCTGGGGATAAAGTCCTCCTGGTTCCTCTGCCAGTGCACCACGGGCATGGGCTCACCAACAACTTCACATTTGAGGAGAATGGTGTCACCTGCAAAAGCTGTGACGGATTCTGTCTGGGAAAGAAACCTCAGGGGACCTGCAAACACAAGAAAAAAAATATAATTAAAACACAAGCAAAAAAAAATATAAAATAAAATATTCAACTGCTGGAGTTAGAAGTTGCCATCCTGATTTAAAGAGTTGAACAATCCTGATGAAATCATTTCCAATTTGTGGGATATCCTATAAAATCTTGGAATTTCCACACTGGTGGAGTGGATTCATATTTTCCTTTGGAAATTCCACTCATTAAAAGCCACTCATTAAAAGAGATGTGTTATCAAGAGAAAGAATAATCATAAATTGCCAACAACTCGAGCAAATCCAGCAATCCAAAGTGCTCAAAAGCAAGCAGAAAATTAAACCTAAAAGGTTAAAGAAATCTTACAGGCACATCTTGTATTTCTCCACCCCTCCAAATCAAAGGGAAAATCCTCTATGAAGTTTCTTGGCTCCCATAATTACAGATTTTAAATGAGCAACAGCTCCTTCAGAGCTTTTAACTCAGGAGGCCAAGGGAGGATTTAATTGCACAACTTCCAGCTGTCAGTGTAAAATAAAGTTAGGATCATGTCCTTCACTTGCTAGGGAAGGAAAACCTCAAGGAAAGGACATGGTCTGAAGTGAAAGGTGAGGTCAAGATCATGGATTATTAGTAAACAATGATGTAATTATTTAAATACCTCCAGAAACACTGAATTATTTGGGTTGGAAAAGTCCAACCCTTACCCCAACACTGCCCCATGGCCCTCAGCACCCCATTTCCATGGATTTGTGTCCCCTCCAGGAATGATGGGGACTCCAGGCCCTGCCAACCCTTGCCAGGGAGAAATTGTTCCCCAGCTCCAACCTAAACCTCCCCTAAAGGCTCAGTGGAGGGTTAGGAGATGCCACCTGTCCCCATGGGGGTCCTGAGCTTGCTGTGCCACCCTGAGCTCTGCAGCCTCTGCACTTGGCTCTGGAGTGGCTCTGAGCACAGTTCCACTTGGAGGGATCTCATCAGGCTCTGCAGAGAGTCACACAGTCCTTGGGCTTGGAAAAAAACCTTGGAGAGCATCAACTCCAACCCTTAACCCAGCACTGCCAAGGCCACCACTGCCCCATGGCCCTCAGCACCACCAAGACAAGAAATCAGCTCTTGGGTTGCTGAGCAAGGACCTACAAAACCTGTTTGGGTTCTCAGCCATTCATTCTCTTTTTTTTCCCATCAGAAGGGTCAGAAAACCTGAGAGCAGGATGTAGCGGGAGGAGCCATTCTTGCTCCTGAAGCTCGACGAGCTGCTGGTCTCTTCCAGGACTCCAGCCACCACACAGCGCTTCCAGGGTAGAAGTGGAGCTGGAAGAGCCTTTCTTGCTCCAGAGGCTCGACGAGCTGCTTGCCTCTCCATGCCTCGCACCAGAGTGAGCTGAGGTGCCTTCTGTGGGTGTTTGTCCCACCTTTATTGGCCCCCTGGTCTTGCTCATGCCCAATAGGGGCCTGTCCTAATCAGGCACATGTGGACTCACACCCACTCACTGGCAATTCGAGGCACCTTGTTTATCTTGTCTCTCTACAGCAGGACAACCACCAACCCCTGTCCCCAGGAGACACACACTGCAACCAGCAACCACTACTGGATCAACCTTAACTTAGACAGTTATAGACTCAGAGAATCATTTGGGTTGGAAAAAACCCTGAAAATCATCAACTCCAACCCTTAACCCAGCACTGCCAAGGCCACCACTGCCCCATGGCCCTCAGCACCACATCTCCAGGCCTTGGAAATCCCTCCAGGAATGATGGGGACTCCAGCCCTGCCCTGGGCAGCCTGGGCCAGGCCCTGACAACCCTTGCCAGGGAGAAATTCTTCCCAAGCTCCAATCTAAACCTCCAGCTCAATTCCTCTTCTCCCATCCCTTCTTCCCTGGGAGCAGAGCCCGACCCCCCCTGGCTCCAACCTCCTCTCAGGGGGTTGCAAAGACCCAGGAGGTTTCTCCTCATCATCTGCAAGGAGGAGATGCCCCAAGCAGGGTTGATGTGCTCCTGTGAGCTGGGAAAATCTTGAGGAAGGCTGATATGGGTTGAGTAAAGGATTCCTCAAGCCAATTCCAGAGGTGAGAGCCTCAGTGGATCCGTGTTTGAGTGGAAAGCAAGGATGCTCCTGTCCAGCCAAGCTACTGGTACAGAGACCCAGGAAATAACTGGGACAAAGCATTCAACACTTTAATGAAAAGGAGAAAGGAGAATGAGGAGAATGAGAAGGAGGAGAAGGAAGGAGAAGGAAGGAGAAGGAGAAGGGGAAGGGGAAGGGGGAGGGGAAGGGGAAGAAGAAGGAGAAGGAGAAGAAGAAGGAGAAGGAGAAGGAGAAGGAGAAGGAGAAGGAGAAGGAGAAGGAGAAGGAGAAGGAGAAGGAGAAGGAGAAGGAGAAGGAGAAGGAGAAGGAGAAGGAGAAGGAGGAGGAGGAGGAGGAGGAGGAGGAGGAGGAGGAGGAGGAGGAGGAGGAGGAGGAGGAGGAGGAGGAGGAGGAGGAGGAGGAGGAGGAGGAGGAGGAGGAGGAGGAGAAGGAGAAGGAGAAGGAGAAGGAGAAGGAGAAGGAGAAGGAGAAGGAGAAGGAGAAGGAGAAGGAGAAGGAGAAGGAGAAGGAGAAGGAGAAGGAGAAGGAGAAGGAGAAGGAGAAGGAGAAGGAGAAGGAGAAGGAGAAGGAGAAGGAGAAGGAGAAGGAGAAGGAGAAGGAGAAGGAGAAGGAGAAGGAGAAGGAGAAGGAGAAGGAGAAGGAGAAGGAGAAGGAGAAGGAGGAGGAGGAGGAGGAGGAGAAGGAGAAAAAGGAGGAGGAGAAGGAGAAGGAGGAGGAGAAGGAGAAGGAGAAGGAGAAGGAGAAGGAGAAGGAGAAGGAGAAGGAGAAGGAGAAGGAGAAGGAGAAGGAGAAGGAGAAGGAGAAGGAGAAGGAGAAGGAGAAGGAGAAGGAGAAGGAGAAGGAGAAGGAGAAAAAGGAGGAGGAGAAGGAGAAGGAGGAGGAGAAGGAGAAGGAGAAGGAGAAGGAGAAGGAGAAGGAGAAGGAGAAGGAGAAGGAGAAGGAGAAGGAGAAGGAGAAGGAGAAGGAGAAGGAGAAGGAGAAGGAGAAGGAGAAGGAGAAGGAGAAGGAGAAGGAGAAAAAGGAGGAGAAGAAGGAGAAGGAGAAGGAGAAAAAGGAGGAGGAGAAGGAGAAGGAGGAGAAGGAGAAGGAGAAGGAGAAGGAGAAGGAGAAGGAGAAGGAGAAGGAGAAGGAGAAGGAGAAGGAGAAAAAGGAGGAGAAGAAGGAGAAGAAGGAGAAGGAGAAAAAGGAGGAGGAGAAGGAGAAGGAGAAGGAGAAGGAGAAGGAGAAGGAGAAGGAGAAGGAGAAGGAGAAGGAGAAGGAGAAGGAGAAGGAGAAGGAGAAGGAGAAGACCCTGAGAAGACCCACTGAGAGGACCCTGACCCCATAATTAGGTTCAAAACTCATTCATCTCCCTGCAGGACCATAATTCAAGATATCTGAACAATCTTGGCTTTTTAAGTCAGGTTTTAAAGCTCCAAAGATGCTTTTGGAAATGGACCAGAGCAGCTGATCCATTCGGAGAAAGTCCCAATTCCAAGCCTATGGAATTAAACCACTTGGATCCTTGGGGATGCTTTAGCTCCAGAGCAGATTCCAACGGGATGAGGTTGAAGATTCCAAGTGCCGGGTCCTGCACTTTGGCCACAACAACCCCATGCAGCGCTACAGGCTGGGGACAGAGTGGCTGGAGAGCAGCCAGGCAGAAAGGGACCTGGGAGTCTGCATTGACAAGAAACTGAACATGAGCCAGCAGTGTGCCCAGGTGGCCAAGAAGGCCAATGGCATCCTGGCCTGTATCAGAAACAGCGTCACCAGCAGGTCCAGGGAGGTGATTCTGCCCCTGTACTCAGCGCTGGTGAGGCCACACCTCGAGTACTGTGTCCAGTTCTGGGCCCCTCAGTTTAAGAAGGATGTAGAGGTCCTGGAACAGGTCCAAAGGAGGGCAACCAGGCTGGTGAAGGGACTCGAGCACAGACCCTATGAGGAGAGGCTGAGAGAGCTGGGGGTGTTCAGCCTGAAGAAGAGGAGGCTCAGGGGAGACCTCATTGCTGTCTACAGCTCCCTGAAAGGAGGCTGTAGCGAGGTGGGAACTGGACTCTTTTCACAGACGACCTTCAACAAGACAAGAGGACACAGTCTTAAGTTGTGCCAGGGGAGGTTTAGGTTAGATATTAGAAAGAATTTCTTCACGGAGAGGGTGATCAGGCTATGGAATGGACTGCCCGGTGAGGTGGTAGATTCTCCGTCCCTGGAGACATTTAAAAAAAGACTGGATGTGGCACTCAGTGCCATGGTCTAGCAACTGCTCCGGTGGGTCAAGGGTTGGACTAGATGATCTCTGAGGTCCCTTCCAACCCGGCTAATTCTATGATTCTATGATGATTCTAAAGGGTCCCAGAAGCATTTTTTCCTAATACCCAAACTTACCCCAAGAACGTGATGGAAATTGATACCCAAATTCCATTTCCTTACAGAAGACTCAATAATGAAGCAATTAAAGTTCATTAAAAAACCCAAAAAAACAACCTTATCATTTAGGGGACAGATCTCAGGCTCTACAAGATATTTATTTCTTAATATTCAGCAATTCAGTACCACTCCCTACAAACCCCCAAAGAAATGTTTTAAATGCTTTGTTTCAAATTAAATTCAACATGATTTCTTTTTTCCTTTTCTCCCCACCTCCAACTCACACAAAAGCTGAAGGGTGAGAAAGCAAGGTAATAAAAAAAGAGTGATTTCTTTCTGCTTGCTTCAGAAATCAGGAGAGGCTGAACCCATGGGTGAGTGAAGCTGGAAATGTAAATAGTTTAGAAACTGCTGTCTAATTCTCTCTTCCAGAGCCTGCTTTCCAAAAAGGTGCTACACATCACTTACTCCCTATTTTTTTTCTTGTTATTTCTTTGCTACCTCCCATTTATAACCCTGAAAAGATTTGCAGAGTTAACACCCAGCAAAAAAAAATCACAACAAGCCTTGCAGACTTCAAATAATTCAAGTTTGGGTTGGTTCATCCTCTGGGCATGCAAAAGAAATGAATCAGAAGTGGGGAAAAAATTAAAATTATCAATATTTATTTTAAAATACTTCTAAAAAAATATTACCAAGAAGGGCCAAGTATTACCAAGCCACTCACTCCTAGCACCAGCTGTCAGCCTAGTGAGAAGGAGTCAAAAGGCTTGAATATTAGAATAAAATTAATATTAATAAGATATTTTATTCATTTTTATCTATGAAATTGGGGTAGTAAAGGTTTCTAGTGATGGGTGCTAAACCAACACCTTGGTGGGAAAGGAAGGAGAGGAAGGTTCCGGATGGTCTGACAAGTTGGGGTTGGTGTTTCCAAATGATGCACCAAGCAATTCAAGGTCTAGTTATTAATTGGGAGAAAAGTTCCACCATTTCTCAAGCTTTTTTTGCAACACCACTTCAGATAATTCCAGAGGGCACATCATAGAATCACTGGGCTGGGTTGGAAGGGAGCTCAGAGATCATCAAGTCCAACCCTTGATCCACTCCCCCCGTGGTTCCCAGCCCATGGCACTCAGTGCCACATCCAGGCTCTTTGGAAAGAGCTCCAGACACGGAGAATCCACTACTTCCCTGGGCAGCCCATTCCAAGGGCTGATCACCCTCTCCAGAAAGAAATTCTTTCTCAGCTCCAACCTAAACCTCCCCTGGCACAACTTGAGACCCTTTGTGCCCCTCTTGTCTTGCTGAGAGTTGCCTGGGAAAAGAGCCCCAACCCCCCCCTGGCTCCAACCTCCTTTCAGGGAGTTGCAGAGAGTGATGAGGTCTCCCCTGAGCCTCCTCTTCTCCAGCCTCAACACCCCCAGCTCCCTCAGCCCTTCCTTCCTCCCAGCAATTCTGCTGGATCCCTTCCCAGCCTCCTTGCTCTTCTCTGCACCTGCTCCAGCACCTCAAGCTCCTTCCTGAGGGACTTGCTGAGGGGCCCAGAACTGGACACAGGACTCAAGCTGTGGCCTCCCCAGGGCTGAGCACAGGGGCAGAATCCCTTCCCTGGACCTGCTGGCCACGCTCTTCCTCAGCCAGCCCAGGATGCCATTGGCCTTCTTGCCCACCTGGCCACACTGCTGCCTCCTCTTCAGCTTCCTGGCAAGCCAGACTCCCAGCTCCCTTGCTGCAACCACTCCCTGCCCAGCCTGGAGCTCCCCAGGGGCTTCTTGTGGCCAAAGTGCAGGACCCGGCCCTTGGAATCTTCAACCTCATCCCCTTGGCATCAGCCCAACTCTCCAGTCTCTCCAGGTCCCTCTGCAGAGCCCTCCTGCCTTCCAGCTGATCCACACTTCCCCCCAGCTTAGTGTCAGCTGGGAATTTCCTGAGGATGGACTCAATGCCCTCCTCTAAATCCTCCCTCAAGATATTAAACAGCACTGGGCCCAACACTGATCCCTGGGGGACACCACTAGTGACCGGCCACCATTTTGATGCAGCCCCGTTCAGCACCACTCTCTGGGCCCGGCCCTCCAGCCAGTTCCTAACCCAGCACAGAGTGCTCCTGGCTGAGCCATGGCCTGACAGCTTTTCCAGGAGAATCCTAGGGGAGACGCTGTCAATGGAAATGGAACAGGACACATGGAACAGAATATCAGAAACCTCCACTTTTCCCATCAGCCCAACCCTCTCATGGACACGTTCAGCACTGAACCAGGAGCTGGAAAGCATCATCACAACCAGACAATTCCACCTAGGAAAAAAACTCTTTTTTTTTTTTTTTTTTTTTAAGAATAGGGGCACATTGGGGTCTCCTCCAGCCCAGCAATTTTCTCTCCCAGCATGCAGAGTCCATTACAAATATTATAGCCCCAATTCTTAGCAGCAACCTCATTCCCCCAGGAAAGGTTTTCTGAAGGAAGAAGAAGCCAGGATTTTGCCCTTTGATGCCCCTTACCTATCAGAAGAAATAAATGAACTTATTATTCTGAAAAAAGCTTTTTCCCTAACCTGTGCTACCAGTGTCAGCTCAGATTATCAAAACTGCAAGAGTTTTAAAATCTAATTTACTTGTCACCTTTTATGTGGCTCGCTTGCTGCCTTTGCTCAGCATAAGGCATGGAAACAATCTATTTTTTTTTTTTTTTTTTATCCCATATTTATGCTGGGGAAGGATTTTCATCAAGGATTCACTGCCTTCATGGGCAGTTCTACTTAGTCTGCACACATCTTTTTTGATTCCAAGCATCAGCACAAAGCTGTTTGTGCCTGCACATCCCACACACACGCTGCAAACATTCAGAACAAGAGAAAAAAAATCCAATTTTAACTGAATCATTCAAGTAGCACCCTCAAGATTGCTCTGGTACAGATTTGGCAGTGTTTCAGAGTTCATGCAAGCCAAAAATCTCTCATTTTTCAAGATCATGGCTTGAAACAATGACCATTTTAGAGATATGGGCAAAACAGAGCTTCACATCCCTCTAAGGATGCTCAGGGAGGGGTTGGATCCATTTCCACAGTTCCCTAATTTCTCAAAGAAAAAGGGAAAAAAAAATCAGAGAATCATGGAATGGTTTGGGACCTTCCAAGTCCATCCAGTCCAACCTCTGGAATATCTGCAACTGGATCAGGTTGCTCAGAGCCCCATCCAACCTGACCTGGAATGGTTCCAGGGCTGGGGCATCTCCCACCTCTCTGGGCAACCTGGGCCAGGGTCTCAGGATAAAAAATTTCTTTTTAATATTTAATTTTTAGACCTTTTTTTTTGATTTTCCAAGTTTCTGGTGACCTTAGCCTGGAGCTTTTACAGCAGCTTCCAGAAGGATTGAGCTCTGCTCCTCCCAAGAGGGAAAAGCTTGGAGTTTGTGAGCAAGGAGTAGGACAGGAGAGAAAGAGGAGACATCTTTGTTGGGACTTCAGAGCATCACAGTCTTGTGAGAGGTGTTCAGGAGTCTGGAACTGTTATACCATCCCCAGGTTCTCTCTGTTTGGACCTTCCAAGTCCATCCAGTCCAGCCCCAGGGACATCAGAACTGGATCAGGTTGCTCAGAGCCCTGGAATGGTTCCAGGGCTGGGGCATCTCCCACCTCTCTGGGCAACCTGGGCCAAGGCCTCAGGGTAAAAATTTCTTCCTTATATCTAATTTTTAGACCTTTTTTTTTGATTTTCCAAGTTTCTGGTGACCTTAGCCTGGAGCTTTTACAGCAGCTTCCAAAAGGATTGAGCTCTGCTACTCCAAAGAGAGAAAAGCTTGGAGTTTGTGAGCAAGGAGTAGGACAGGAGAGAAAGAGGAGACATCTTTGTTGGGACTTCAGAGCATCACAGTCTTGTGAGAGGTGTTCAGGAGTCTGGAACTGTTATACCATCCCCAGGTTCTCTCTGTTTGGACCTTCCAAGTCCATCCAGTCCAACCCCAGGGACATCAGAACTGGATCAGGTTGCTCAGAGCCCTGGAATGGTTCCAGGGATGGGGCAACTCCCACCTCTCTGGGCAACCTGGGCCAGGGTCTCAGGGTAAAAAATTTCTTTTTAATATCTAACTTTTAGACCCTTTTTTTGACTTTCCAAGTTTCTGGTGACCTTAGCCTGGATTTATAATGGATTTATAATGGATTTATAATGGATTCAAGGAGGATTGAGCTCTGCTCCTCCAAAGAGGGAAAAGCTTGGAGTTTGTGAGCAAGGAGTAGGACAGGAGAGAAAGAGGAGACATCTTTGTTGGGACTTCAGAGCATCACAGTCTTGTGAGAGGTGTTCAGGAGTCTGGAACTTTTATACCATCCCCAGGTTCTCTCTGTTTGGACCTTCGAAGTCCATCCAGTCCAACCCCAGGGATATCTCCAACTGGATCAGGTTGCTCAGAGCCCCATCCAACCTGACCTAGAATGGTTCCAGGGATGGAGCATCTCCCACCTCTCTGGGCAACCTGGGCCAAGGCTTCAGGGTAAAAAATTTCTTTTTAATATCTAATTTTTAAACCTTTTTTTTGATTTTCCAAGTTTCTGGTGACCTTAGACTGGAGCTTTTATAATGGATTCAAGGAGGGAAAAGCTTGGAGTTTGTGAGCAAGGAGTAGGACAGGAGAGAAAGAGGAGACATCTTTGTTAGGACTTCAGAGCATCACAGTCTTGTGAGAGGTGTTCAGGAGTCTGGAACTTTTATACCATCCCCAGGTTCTCTCTGTTTGGACCTTCCAAGTCCATCCAGTCCAACCCCAGGGACATCAGAACTGGATCAGGTTGCTCAGAGCCCTAGAATGGTTCCAGGGATGGGGCATCTCCCACCTCTCTGGGCAACCTGGGCCAAGGCCTCAGGGTAAAAATTTCTTCCTTATATCTAATTTTTAGACCTTTTTTTTTGATTTTCCAAGTTTCTGGTGACCTTAGCCTGGAGCTTTTATAATGGATTCAAGGAGGATTGAGCTCTGCTCCTTCAAAGAGGGAAAAGCTTGGAGTTTGTGAGCAAGGAGTAAGACAGGAGAGAAAGAGGAGACATCTTTGTTGGGACTTCAGAGCATCACAGTCTTGTGAGAGGTGTTCAGGAGTCTGGAACTTTTATACCATCCCCAGGTTCTCTCTGTTTGGACCTTCCAAGTCCATCCAGTCCAACCCCAGGGACATCAGAACTGGATCAGGTTGCTCAGAGCCCCATCCAACTTGACCTGGAATGGTTCCAGGGATGGGGCATCTCCCACCTCTCTGAACAACCTGGACCAGGCTCTCCTCACCCTCAGCTTTAATTAAGAAATTATTTCTTAATATCTCAATAATACTCCAACTAAAATTCCCTACCAAACCTCCACCATGCACAGGATCCCAGGGATCCCCCTGCCACCCCAAACAGCACCAAACACCTGAATTAAACAAACATTACCCTTCATTTTTTAGCATCCCCAGCCAAGCCCATCTCCAACTTTGCCCTTGTTAATCCCCAGAAGGTGGAAATTTCTTCATTTTCTTGGCTCTTGCCAGCACTCCTGGCTTGCAGCCAGGCACAGAAAGAGGCTTCCTGCCAGTCCTCAATGAAATCATCAAATCTGCTCCTCAAACAGGAAACAAGCAAGGAAAAAATAGGCATTTTTGATTATTATTACTGAAAAATCTTAAAAAAAAATAAATTAAGGCAATAAAAAAACAGATTTGTGCACTCTGCTAGGGACTGACATCTAAAGGTCTAAAGGAAACATTTATATTTCAAACCCTGCATTTGGGATTTTTTTTTTTTCCTAAAGCAGAAGCAGTATAAAAATATCCTGAGCAGCCCAGCAAGCTCTTGATGGAATGGTCTCCAAGTGTAATATGAATTTTTGGGACTTATTTCTAGTACTTCCATATCCCCTTGCAAAGCCCTTCAGAGGAATGAGGTGGAATTCCAGCCACATTTTCCAATCAGCAAAAAGCAGGACAGAGTCATCCCCATCTTCATGGAATGTCAGGGGATGAAAGGCACCTCTAGAGCTCACCTCCTATGTTCCAGCTCCATCCCGTTATTCCTTGTCCTATTCCTGGACACCACTGGAAAGATCCTGGTCCCTTCCTCTTGTCCCCCACCTCTCAGATATTGATGGACATTCAGGGATCCCCTCTCAGCCTTCTTTTCTCCAGGCTGAATAGCTCTTTCTTCCCAGGAGCATCCTCAGAGATGATGAACATGGAAATGAAGCACCTGAGGATAATTCAGTACCTGAAGGGGCTCCAGGAAAGCTGGGAAGGGACTTGGGACAAGGACAGGGATGAAAGGGAATGGTTTCAAGGTGAAAGAAAGGGAGTTTAAGATGAAAACTGAGGAATAAATTCTTGAATTTGAGGGTGGTGAGCCCCTGTGCCAGGTTTCCCAGAGGAGCTGTGGCTGCCCCATCCCTGGCAGTGTCTCAGATCAGGTTGGATGGGGCTTGGAGCAACCTGGGCTGGTGGGAGGTGTCCCTGCCCATGGAAAGGGGTTGGGAATAGATGATCTTAAAGGTCTTTTCCAACTCTGAATATTCCATGATCAGGTGTTGGGTGAGGAGAAGCTCAACATGTGCTGGCAGCCCAGAAACCAGCCCTGTCCTGGGCTGCATCCCCAGCAGGGTCAGGGAGGGGATTGTCCCCCTCTGCTCCATTGTGGGGAGACCCCCCTGGGGTGCTGGGTCCAGTTCTGGGGTCCCCAAGCCCAGAAGGAGATGGAGCTGTTGGAGTGAGTCCAAAGGAAGCCATGAAAATGATGGGAGCAGCTCTGGAGCCAGGATAAGGGACTTGGGGTTGTTGAGGCTGGAGAAGAGAAGGCTGCAGGGAGAGCTTAGAGCACCTTCCAGTGCCTGAAGGGGCTCCAGGAAAGCTGGGGAGGGACTTGGGACAAGGGCAGGGAGGGATGGGATGAAGGAAAAAGGTTTCAGAGGGGAGATTGAGATGAGATATAAGGAGTAAATTCTGGAATGTGAGGGTGCTGAGCCCCTGTGCCAGGTTTCCCAGAGAAGCTGTGGCTGCCCCATCCCTGGCAGTGTCTCAGGTCAGGTTGGACGGGGCTTGGAGCAACCTGGTCACACCCAGTGTTCCCAGTTCACACCAGTAAAAACCTTTGTCCCCTTCATCTTCTTCTCAAGCTCATGACACCAGGCCACTACAGGTCAGAAAAACTTGGACAAATTCCAAGACCATGAATACCAAGCCTTTGACTCCAGAGGTCTGGGAATATCTGGCATCATTCCTTAGGATGAGACCAAGAGGATGCTTGGACACTGAGTACAAACCCAGGAGACATGGGTTTGGCTCAATCCTTGGTAGGATTCCTTCCTAGAGAAGGAATTCCTTCTCCCAGGTGCTGCAGGAAGGAGGAAAAAACATTCCCAGTCAGACCTGAGCATCCCAAACATAAAGGATCCAGCAAGCTGAGAATTCCCATGGTCCTACATGGAGATTGAGCCCTTCCTTGGAGTGAGCAATTCCCAGGCCTCATCCCTCCTTGCATCCTCTTCCCATGAGGCTATCAGCAAACTAATATTTTATATTCCAGAAAAACAACTCAAGAAAAGCACCAGGAAATTAAGGGTAAAAAAAGCAATTGAGATGTGATGCTGTTGTAACCATCCAGAACCTCCCAAGTGATGCAGCCAACCACATGTCAGAAATAATAGAAGACTTCAATGAGACATTAAATGGGATGCTAAATGACTTTTTTTGCAGCTGGCTAACACTGCTCACCTTAGTTCCATATTTTTAAGAGCTTTCATTTGCCCTCAAAGTCCAAACCTTGTATTTCCAGCCCCAAAATGACACAGTCTCCCCTAGGATTCTCCTGGAAAAGCTGTCAGGCCATGGCTCAGCCAGGAGCACTCTGTGCTGGGTTAGGAACTGGCTGGAGGGCCGGGCCCAGAGAGTGGTGCTGAACGGGGCTGCATCAAAATGGCGGCCGGTCACTAGCGGTGTCCCCCAGGGATCAGTGTTGGGCCCAGTGCTGTTTAATATCTTGAGGGAGGATTGAGATGAGGGGATTGAGTCCATCCTCAGGAAATTCCCAGCTGACACTAAGCTGGGGGGAAGTGTGGATCAGCTGGAAGGCAGGAGGGCTCTGCAGAGGGACCTGGAGAGACTGGAGAGTTGGGCTGATCCCAAGGGGATGAGGTTGAAGATTCCAAGGGCCGGGTCCTGCACTTTGGCCACAACAACCCCATGCAGCGCTACAGGCTGGGGACAGAGTGGCTGAGAGCAGCCAGGCAGAAAGGGACCTGGGGGTCTGGATCGACAGGAAGCTGAAGAGGAGGCAGCAGTGTGGCCAGGTGGGCAAGAAGGCCAATGGCATCCTGGGCTGGCTGAGGAAGAGCGTGGCCAGCAGGTCCAGGGAAGGGATTCTGCCCCTGTGCTCAGCCCTGGGGAGGCCACAGCTTGAGTCCTGTGTCCAGTTCTGGGCCCCCCAGTTTAGGAAGGAGCTTGAGATGCTGGAGCAGGTCCAAAGCAGGGCAACCAGGCTGGTGAAGGGACTTGAGCACAGACCCTATGAGGAGAGGCTGAGGGAGCTGGGGGTGTTGAGGCTGGAGAAGAGGAGGCTCAGGGGAGACCTCATCACTCTCTGCAACTCCCTGAAAGGAGGTTGGAGCCAGGGGGGGTTGGGCTCTTTTCCCAGGCAACTCTCAGCAAGACAAGAGGGCACAAAGGGTCTCAAGTTGTGCCAGGGGAGGTTTAGGTTGGAGAGGAGAAAGAATTTCTTTCTGGAGAGGGTGATCAGCCCTTGGAATGGGCTGCCCAGGGAAGTAGTGGATTCTCCGTGTCTGGAGATCTTTCCAAAGAGCCTGGATGTGGCACTGAGTGCCATGGGCTCGGAACCACGTGGGGAGTGGATCAAGGGTTGGACTCGATGATCTCTGAGCTCCCTTCCAACCCAGCCAATTCTATGATTCTATGGGGAAGGCTGTGGATGTGGTCTACCTGGACTTCAGCAAAATATCCAGCTCTCCCCATCCCATCCTATTAGAATTGTGCCCAACAGAATTTACTAAATCCTGTTGTGGGTTTGTTTTTTTTTTTAATTCTATTGGGTCTGCAAAGACAAATTGCAGCCCTATCTATAAGATATATACAGCTAAAATCCATATTAAAGAAGACACCACATGCTGCACAGCTGAACACACACAGCAATCAGCTTTATAATTGTTTTCCCATCCTAGGTAGCAATATTTTTCTGCACTAATCAATTCCTCCTAAGGCCACAGTATTTCTTTATTTATGGGCAATCTATTGAAATGTCTTTTTCCAGACACCAGGACTCAGCCTTCCCCCCCCCCTCTCTTGCATTAAAGCCACCCCAATTACCATCACCCCTAAGAAATCAGGAGAAAGCAACTAAACCCAGCCAGTAATTTGGGGCTGACAGATTTACAGATGGATCTTTAAAGCTTTGGGCATCATGTGAGGGATCTCCAGGAGAGATATTTGCTAAAAGCCAAGGCCAAGCCTGAAATATGGCTCAATAAATGAATTAATTGACTTCTCCAGGGCCATTAAACCAGCAAAAAACCACCAGAGGAGGCAAAAAGCAACTGGAAAAGTGTTGTCCCAGTTGGGATTTTAGGGACCATTAGGAGGACACCCTAAATCACCAGTGTCCAGCCAGGATAAGGAACCACTTAGCAGCAGGGTGGAAAAGCCCTGGGTGGGAAGGGTTATGGCTCTGGGTTTCTCCTCATTAGTTATATTACATTAATTAGCAGACAGAATGGGTGATGCACCTAAAACTGGAAAAAAAAATACTCCTGAGCTCATGTCAGAGCAAGGCTTGAGGCTGGAGAAGCAGCAGAACCTCAGCCAGGGATGTGATTTGGGTTCTACCATGCCCTGGGGTGCTGAGTCCAGTTTTGGGGTCCCGAAGAGCAAGAAGGAGATGGAGGTGTTGGAACCAAAGCTGAGTATCAATGTGTTAGGAATAAAAAGAAGGGTTTTGGAGGAAGAAATGCCTGATTTGGGGGCTGAAAAGCAAACCTGGAGTTGAAATTCCCATGGAAAGAAAAAAGAAAAGAAAGAAAAAAGTCAATAAATGAATTAATTGACTTCTCCAGGGCCATTAAACCAGCAAAAAACCACCAGAGGAGGCAAAAAGCAACTGGAAAAGTGTTGTCCCAGCTGGGATTTTAGGGACCATTAGGAGGACACCCTAAATCACCAGTGTCCAGACAGGAAAAGGAACCACTTAGCAGCAGGGTGGAAAAGCCCTGGAGGGGGTTATGGCTCTGGGCTTTCCCTCATTAGTTATATTACATTAATTAGAAGACAGAATGGGTGCTGAACCTATAACTGGGAGAAGAAAAATACTCCTGAGCTCATGTCAGAGCAAGGCTTGAGGCTGGAGAAGCAGCAGAACCTCAGCCAGGGATGTGATTTGGGTTCTAGCATGCCCTGGGGTGCTGAGTCCAGTTCTGGGGTGCCCAAGAGCAAGAAGGAGATGGAGGTGTTGGAACCAAATGTGAGTATCAATGTGTTAGGAATAAAAAGAAGGTTTTTGGAGGAAGAAATGACGGATTTGGGGGCTGAAAAGCAAACCTGGAGTTGAAATTCCCATGGAAAGAAAGGAAGAGTTGAACCTTCAACCTCTGTTACTCCAGAAAGTGGTTTGTAGGTGTTTGTTTACTGTGTGGTTCCTGTCCCCAGGTTGATCCTGGCTCTGGATGAGGTGGATTTTCCCCCCAGCACATCAGGAAAAACTCATTTTACAAAGAGCTCCAAAGCCTCCATCAGACACCAGGGGCCTGGAGATGTCAGGCCACACCAGAAGAGATTTTGAAGAATTTATATAAAAAAAACCAAGCCTAAAAAACCTGAGTATAAATGTGTTAGGAATTACACTTCATTTTAAGAGGAAGCATTGGAGCTCTTTGCAGAAAGCTCCTTTGGAATGGGTCTTTTTTCAGCTTTCTAATTCAAGTGTTTTTTCTCTTTCCTCTGGGATCCTGAAACTTAATTCCAGGGGAAAAGTTCCAGCAAATTCTGGAAAGCCAGGGAAAGAGTTATTCAGATAACTCCATGCACTCACCTAATGAAGTCAGAAAGAAGAAGCAAATATACAAATAAAAGAAAAGCAAAAATTCTCCTATCAAGCCAGTCCTGAGGAATTAATTCTTAATTGAGCTCATTGCTTCTGTAATTTAAGGAGCTTTCTTTGGGAGGTTTCTCCACTTTAGAAATCCAGGTGATTATTTTAAATTAGAGTTGAGGAGCTGCCTGCCTGAACTCTATAAATTGTCTAGTTCTAAATTGTCTATTTCTAAATAATATGAATAATCCTGGATTTCTTTTTAGCAGCTTGCAGAAGCTGCTTCCAGAGCTCAGCCTGGGTTTGGTGCTTCAGTGCCTCCACTTCTTTTGAAGAAGGGGAATGGAGGTGTCAGGATCCCAGGGGGAATGTAGAAACATTTTTGGGGTTACCAGGATCTCAGCTGGATTTTGGGGGGTGATTGAAACCTGGGAAGCATCTCCTGGGAGGAGATTCCATTTGGGAAGTGAAAGGCTGGAGTTGTGGGATTCAGGAAGGAGATGGAGCTGTTGGAATAAATCCAGAGGAGCTGCTGGGAGGGCTGGAGCAGCTCTGGAGCCAGGCTGAGAGAGTTGGGGTTGTTGAGGCTGGAGAAGAGAAGGCTGCAGGGAGAGCTTAGAGCACCTTCCAGTGCCTGAAGGGGCTCCAGGAAAGCTGGGGAGGGACTTGGGATGAGAACATGGAGAATGGGATGAGAGGGAATGGTTACAAAATCAAAGAGGGGAGATTAAGGTTGGGATTGGGAAGAAATTCTTGAATTTGAGGGTGGTGAGACATTGGAAGAGGTTTCCCAGAGAAGCTGTGGCTGCCCCATCCCTGGCAGTGTCTCAGGTCAGGTTGGATGGGACTTGGAGCAACCTGGGCTGGTGGGAGGTGTCCCTGCCCATGGATAAAAGTTGGAATGAGATGATCTTAAAGGTGTTTTCCAACTCTGAATATTCCATGATCAGGTGTTGGGTGAGGAGAAGCTCAACATGTGCTGGCAGCCCAGAAACCAGCCCTGTCCTGGGCTGCATCCCCAGCAGGGTCAGGGAGGGGATTGTCCCCCTCTGCTCCACTCTGGGGAGACCCCCCTGGGGTGCTGGGTCCAGTTCTGGGGTCCCCAAGCCCAGAAGGAGATGGAGCTGTTGGAGTGAGTCCAAAAGAAGCCATGGAAATGATGAGAGCAGCTCTGGAGCCAGGCTGAGAGAGTTGGGGTTGTTGAGGCTGGAGAAGAGAAGGCTGCAGGGAGACCTCAGAGCACCTTCCAGTGCCTGAAGGGGCTCCAGGAAAGCTGGGGAGGGACTTGGGATGAGAACATGGAGTGAGAAGACAAGGGGGAATGGTTTTAAACTGGAAGAGGGGAGATTTAGGTTGGGATTGGGAAGAAATTCTTGAATATGAGGGTGCTGAGCCCCTGTGCCAGGTTACCCAGAGAAGCTGTGGCTGCCCCATCCCTGAGCCTCCAAACTTCCAGGAGCAGAGGGTGGGTTACAGCAAATGCTGTAATTTTATATTTTCTGTCTTTTTAACACCATTTCACCTCCTCCTTTATCAAAGAATATCCTTAGGGAATGGTTTTGAGTTGGAAAGGACCTTGGATCATCCAGTTCCATGGGCAGGGACACCTCCCACCAGCCCAGGTTGCTCCAAGCCCCTTCCAACCTGACCTGAGACACTGCCAGGGATGGAGAAAAAACCCACATATAAAATATTTGGTTTACATTTGTATTTTTCTGTTCCATATGTCAGGGTTAGTACCCTGGAGATACCAGTGGTAAACAAAGTTAATAAATAAAGTGAAATAAAGTTGCCCCCAAGTACAGTTTGGGGCCTGGTGAATCCAGAGATCATGGAATGTCTCTTCCCTGAGGAGGAATGTTGAAAATCAGCTTTCTAACATCAAAAAATAAATTAAAAAAAAAAAAAAAAGATGTTAAGTGCAAATAAAACAAATCAGAGAGAGGATTAGAGGAGTTAAAAGGCAGGCTGGCATCTTTTTAGCTTTTGCAGGTTATACACAGAAGCTTTTAAAACAACATTATTTATCCACTTCTCTCCAAATAATTTATAAAGTGTTAATTGACTCACTTTGCAATTTTCCCCTGGGAGGAAAAGGAAAAAACATCATTTATCCTACATCAGTGCTGCCTGGGAATTCTGCAGAAGGAATTTTGCAGCTGACACTAAGCTGGGGGGAAGTGTGGATCAGCTGGAAGGCAGGAAGGGCTCTGCAGAGGGACCTGGAGGAGACTGGAGAGTTGGGCTGATCCCAAGGGGATGAGGTTTGAAGATTCCAAGGGCCGGGTCCTGCACTTGGCCACAAGAAGCCCCTGGGGAGCTCCAGGCTGGGCAGGGAGTGGGTTGCAGCAAGGGAGCTGGGAGTCTGGCTTGGCAGGAAGCTGAAGAGGAGGCAGCAGTGTGGCCAGGTGGCCAAGAAGGCCAATGGCATCCTGGGCTGGCTGAGGAAGAGCGTGGCCAGCAGGTCCAGGGAAGGGATTCTGCCCCTGTGCTCAGCCCTGGGGAGGCCACAGCTTGAGTCCTGTGTCCAGTTCTGGGCCCCTCACAAGTCCCTCAGGAAGGAGCTTGAGGTGCTGGAGCAGGTGCAGAGAAGAGCAAGGAGGCTGGGAAGGGATCCAGCAGAATTGCTGGGAGGAAGGAAGGGCTGAGGGAGCTGGGGGTGTTGAGGCTGGAGAAGAGGAGGCTCAGGGGAGACCTCATCACTCTCTGCAACTCCCTGAAAGGAGGTTGGAGCCAGGGGGGGGTTGGGCTCTTTTCCCCAGGCAACTCTCAGCAAGACAAGAGGGCACAAAGGGTCTCAAGTTGTGCCAGGGGAGGTTTAGGTTGGAGATGAGAAAAGAATTTCTTTCTGGAGAGGGTGATCAGCCCTTGGAATGGGCTGCCCAGGGAGTAGTGGATTCTCCGTGTCTGGAGCTCTTTCCAAAGAGCCTGGATGTGGCACTCAGTGCCATGGGCTGGGAACCACGGGGGGAGTGGATCAAGGGTTGGACTTGATGAGCTCTGAGCTCCCTTCCAACCCAGCCCATTCTGTGATTCTATGATTCATTTGGCTTATTGAAGCTTTCATCACTTTTCTTTACCTCTGACAGAGCTGATCATCTTTTTAATGACTTTGCTACTAAATATTTTTACTCTCTTCCTATGAAAAGACTTAACCAACCCCCAGAAAGCTGTACAGAACACCCATAAGCACAGAAAAAAAAAAAAAATCCCTTTTCATCATGCCCAGTGATTGCTCAGGACACCAACCATGCTTCAGATTTGGGCTCGTCAAGACTGGAATAGTTGATTTTAATTATAAAATATATCACTGAAGGATAAAAAGAAGAAAAAAAACCCGGCCAGCTCCACCTGTTTGCTGGCTTTCAGTATTTTAAGAGGCAGCAAATCATCTCCCCAAGTTGGTTTTTTTTTTACCATTATGGTCTCCATTATTTTGAAAACAAATCCAGCAAACTGCAGAGTGATTTTGGGAGGGTTGTTATCCTTCCAATCTTTGGGATGGAAAGCCACTAAAACCCCTTTTACAACTCTATCTGTATCAATAACCCATCTAGACATGACACAGCTCCATATTATGCCCAGAATTTAACAGGGAAATTTGCTTTATTTCTTTTGCTCAAGCACTTTTTATGGCCCTATAACTATGGGATTTTTTTTTTCCCCTTTACACCCCAGACTTTTTATTTAAATTAACATTCCTTAGGAAGGAAACACAGAGAATATCTTACCCAGGTCCTCAAATGACAGAAATAAAGATGGTAAAACACCTTGAAAAACAAATTCTTGTTTTTATGGAGCCTATTTATTGTCTGTAAGGCAACCCCAAGGATCCTAAGAGGTGGAAATTCAGCATGAGGCATCCAAACAGATCCCATTCCATTTCTTAGGAAGTTCATAGAATCATAGAATCATAGAATTAGCCGGGTTGGAAGGGACCTCAGAGATCATCTAGTCCAACCCTTGACCCACCGGAGCAGTTGCTAGACCATGGCACTGAGTGCCACATCCAGTCTTTTTTTAAATGTCTCCAGGGACGGAGAATCTACCACCTCACCGGGCAGTCCATTCCATAGCCTGATCACCCTCTCCGTGAAGAAATTCTTTCTAATATCTAACCTAAACCTCCCCTGGCACAACTTAAGACTGTGTCCCTCTTGTCTTGTTGAAGGTCGTCTGTGAAAAGAGTCCAGTTCCCACCTCGCTACAGCCTCCTTTCAGGGAGTTGTAGACAGCAATGAGGTCTCCCCTGAGCCTCCTCTTCTTCAGGCTGAACAGCCCCAGCTCTCTCAGCCTCTCCTCATAGGGCCTGTGCTCGAGTCCCTTCACCAGCCTGGTTGCCCTCCTTTGGACCTGTTCCAGGACCTCTACATCCTTCTTAAACTGAGGGGCCCAGAACTGGACACAGTACTCGAGGTGTGGCCTAACCAGCGCTGAGTACAGGGGCCAGAATCACCTCCCTGGACCTGCTGGTGACGCTGTTTCTGATACAGGGCCAGGATGCCATTGGCCTTCTTGGCCACCTGGGCACACTGCTGGCTCATGTTCAGCTTCCTGTCAATCCAGACTCCCAGCTCCCTTTCTGCCTGGCTGCTCTCCAGCCACTCTGTCCCCAGCCTGTAGCACTGCATGGGGTTGTTGTGGCCAAAGTGCAGGACCCGGCACTTGGCCTTGTTGAACCTCATCCCGTTGGAATCGGCCCAGCTCTCTAGTCTGTCCAGGTTCTCCAAGTTAGGAAGGAAAATAAACCCCATCAAACAGCTTCATTAACATTAAGGACTTTTCCCAGCTAATTAAGATGCAACTTCCCCCTTGTCACCTTGTTCCTCTTCAAGCAAATCTGCACTAAAAGTAAAAATAAAAAGCAACTCAAGGTGAATTAAATAAAAGGAGGTTCCAAGGTAGCAATTTAAAGCAGGTGAATAGGTTCAAATATAAGGGAAAAGGAAAGGGGAAAGGAAAGGGGAAAGGGAGAGGAAAGGGAGAGGGAAGGGAGAGGAAAGGGAGAGGGAAGCGAGAGGGAAGAAAGAAGGGAAAGAGAGAGGAAACAAGGGAAGGAAACAAGGGAAGGAAACAAGGGAAGGAAACAAGGGAAGGAAGGAAACAAGGGAAGGAAGGAAGGAAACAAGGGAAGGAAACAAGGGAAGGAAACAAGGGAAGGAAACAAGGGAAGGAAGGAAGGAAACAAGGGAAGGAAGGAAGGAAACAAGGAAAGGAAGGAAACAAGGGAAGGAAGGAAGGAAACAAGGGAAGGAAGGAAGGAAACAAGGGAAGGAAGGAAGGAAACAAGGGAAGGAAGGAAGGAAAAGAGGGAAGGAAGGAAACAAGGGAAGGAAACAAGGGAAGGAAACAAGGGAAGGAAACAAGGAAACAAGGAAACAAGGAAACAAGGAAGGAAACAAGGAAGGAAACAAGGAAGGGAAAGAAAGGAAACAAGGAAGGGAAAGAAAGGAAACAAGGGAAGGAAGGAATCAAGGAAACAAGGAAGGAAACAAGGAGAAAGAAAGAAAGAAAGAAAGAAAGAAAGAAAGAAAGAAAAGAAAGAAAGAAAGAAAGAAAGAAAGAAAGAAAGAAAGAAAGAAAGAAAGAAAGAAAGAAAGAAAGAAAGAAAGAAAGAAAGAAAGAAAGAAAGAAAGAAAGAAAAGAAAGAAAGAAAGAAAGAAAGAAAGAAAGAAAGAAAGAAAGAAAGAAAGAAGAAAGAAAGAAAGAAAGAAAGAAAGAAAGAAAGAAAGAAAGAAAAGAAAGAAAGAAAGAAAGAAAGAAAGAAAGAAAGAAAAGAAAGAAAAGAAAGAAAGAAGAAGAAGAGAAAAGGAAAGGAAGGAAGGAAGGAAGGAAGGAAGGAAGGAAGGAAGGAAGGAAGGAAGAAGGAAGGAAGGAAGGAAGGAAGGAAGGAAGGAAGGAGGAAGGAAGGAAGGAGGAAGGAAGGAAGGAAGGAAGGAAGGAAGGAAGGAAGGAAGGAAGGAAGGAAGGAAGGAAGGAAGGAAGGAAGGAAGGAAGGAAGGAAGGAAGGAAGGAAGGAGGAAGGAAGGAAGGAAGGAAGGAAGGAAGGAAGGAAGGAAGGAAGGAAGGAAGGAAAGGAAAGGAAGAAGGAAAGGAAAGGAAAGGAAAGGAAAGGAAAGGAAAGGAAAGGAAAGGAAAGAAGGAAAGGAAAGGAAAGGAAAGGAAGAAGGAAAGGAAAGGAAAGGAAAGGAAAGGAAAGGAAAGGAAAGGAAAGGAAAGGAAAGGAAAGGAAAGGAAAGGAAAGGAAAGGAAAGGAAAGGAAAGGAAAGGAAAGGGGAAAGAAAAGGGAAAAGGGAAAAGGGAAAAGGGAAAAGGGAAAAGGGAAAAGGGAAGGGAAGGGAAGGGAAGGGAAGGGAAGGAAGGGAAGGGAAGGGAAGGGAAGGGAAGGGAAGGGAAGGAAGGGAAGGGAAGGGAAGGGAAGGGGAAGGGAAGGGAAGGGAAGGGGAAAGGGAAAAGGAAAAGGAAAAGGAAAAGGAAAAGGAAAAGGAAAAAGGAAAAGGAAAAGGAAAAAGAAAAAAGCCCTATTTCTGAGCCAAGACACAAAAAATCAACTAATTATATTGCCTGGGATGGGATTTCAGTGCCAATCACAGCATTCAACTCATTTCTCCTTAAATATATTATTTTTTTCCATCATTAAGAAAATGTTTGCCTGAGCTGCTTGATGCTTCCCAGAGTCAATCCCTGCAGGAGAAGAAAAAAAGCAGCATCTGAGGCAAGCCCAGAGAATAAAAAACAAAACAAAACAGGCAAAACCTGGAGTTCTATTTTTAAGTAAAACCAGCAGGTGCTTGTGCAAATTTAGCCCCAAGTGTCAGGGATTGGGGACAAAAAAACCATTGCAGAGACAGCCTGCATGCTGAAAAACAAAGAAAAACACCCAGCAGATCCTGTTCAGGGGGAAATAAGCTCCATGGAATTAAATATTAGAGCCTAAAGACAAATATCAGCCAGCTTGGAAGGAGAGGGAAGAACCTTCAGCCCCTCAAACCTCAAAAAAAACCATAAAACCTTAAAATCCCATAATTTTTCCTAATAAATCTGGCCAGAATCAACCTGAGCCACCATTAGAAGATCAGGAGAAGCAGCTGAATCTGAGGATATTTTTAATTTCCTTTCCAAGAGCATCATTTGAGGAGAATATTTGCATTATTTCCACTTCCAGGCACACACAGCCTGCAGCTTTTGAGAAACCAGTAGAACCAGTACCCAACCAAGACATCCAACCAGTAGTGAGGGGTATGACTGCTGACCCATCTGATGGAAAATCCATCCAAAAATTCAGATTCTGGGAGGATTTAGCAGCTGCCAGCCTGGATTTGTGCTCCTTTGGCCTTGCCCAAACCCTCGAGCATCTTGATGGAATGTTCCATTTTCCAGACTTCCAGAATTAGGGAAGGAAAATCAGTCTGGGTGCTCCAAGAGTTGATTCTCTTTGGTCCCTAAATGACCAAAAACCAGGAGCAGCCTTCCCAGCCACCTTGTATGGCATTCCCAAGTGACCAAAGTTATAAAACCTTAAAATCCCATAATTTTTCCTCATAAATCTGACCAGACTCACCCTGATCCACCATTAGAAGATCAGGAGAAGCAGCTGAATCTGAGGATATTTTTAATTTCCTTTCCAAGAGCATCATTTGAGGAGAATATTTGCATTATTTCCACTTCCAGGCACACACAACCTCCAGCTATTGGGAAACCAGTAGAACCAGTACCCAACCAAGACATCCAACCAGTAGTGAGGGATATGACTGCTGACCCATCTGATGGAAAATCCATCCAAAAATTCAGATTTTGGGAGGATTTAGCAGCTGCCACCCTGGATTTGTGCTCCTCTTGGCCTTGCCCAAACCCTCAAAGATCTTGATGGAATGCTTCATTTTCCAGACTTCCAGAATTAGGGAAGGAAAATCAGTCTGGGTGCTCCAAGAATTGATTCTCTTTGGTCCCTAAATGACCAAAAACCAGGAGCAGCCTTCCCAGCCACCTTGCATGTCATTAAAAAGTGACCAAAATGATAAAAACTGAGACAAATCTCAATCTCTGATTATAAATTCTAATTTCTTTATCGATTCAAATCCCAAACCCCTTTATTGGGGATAATGCTGTGCTGGAATGGAAGGGACAAAACCTTCTGCTGTGCCAGGTGCAGCTGAGAATCACATTAGTCAATAAAATAAAATAAATTAAAAAGGCTCAAAACTTAATGGAGAATCAGGCCTCAAAGTAACAAACAGCATCCCAAAGTGAGTGTGGTTATAAAGTGCTTCTATCCCTCTATGTTTCCTTGGCTTTAATGAGGACAATCTATACTAAATGTCAGCTTTTTAGGGCTTCTCCCCAGCAGAGCTTCAGAAATAAATTGATTTCTTGTAGCTCCAATGAATCTCCAAAGAGGGCACCTGAAGGATGAGGTTCATAAAACGTTGCTTTTAATAAAGTGTTTGGTGAAAAAGGAGGGGAGAGATTAAAAGGAGCTGAAAATGATGCAAGCAGTGGGGAACCTCGAAAGAAAAGAAGATTTTTTTTCCTCCTCCTGAAGGCAGAGGTGGCCACTGAGGTTGAGGAAGGAGATTTTGGGTGGAGAGAGCAGTTTAACAGCACAATGAAAAATATTGGGAAGAAAACCAAGCAAGATCTGGATATAGAATTCCAAAGGTGGGGGAAAGATGAATTTCTGTGGCCTGTATAGAGCAAAGGCTCAAGGAATGGGCCAAACCATCCAAGAGAACACAGCAATTTGCTTTTTTCAGAAGAATTCCAACGTTATCCAGCATGAAACCTTCCTACTCAGCATGGGAGGGTTCAGATTTGGAGCTGAGATTTACATAAGATCTATATATATATAAGATCTATATCTATATATAAAATCTATATAGAATCATAGAATGGGCTGGGTTGGAAGGGAGCTCAGAGCTCATCAAGTCCAACCCTTGATCCACTCCCCCCGTGGTTCCCAGCCCATGGCACTGAGTGCCACATCCAGGCTCTTTGGAAAGAGCTCCAGACACGGAGAATCCACTACTTCCCTGGGCAGCCCATTCCAAGGGCTGATCACCCTCTCCAGAAAGAAATTCTTTCTCAGCTCCAACCTAAACCTCCCCTGGCACAACTTGAGACCCTTTGTGCCCTCTTGTCTTGCTGAGAGTTGCCTGGGAAAAGAGCCCAAGCCCCCCCTGGCTCCAACCTCCTTTCAGGGAGTTGCAGAGAGTGATGAGGTCTCCCCTGAGCCTCCTCTTCTCCAGCCTCAACACCCCCAGCTCCCTCAGCCCTTCCTTCCTCACAGCAATTCTGCTGGATCCCTTCCCAGCCTCCTTGCTCTTCTCTGCACCTGCTCCAGCACCTCAAGCTCCTTCCTGAGGGACTTGCTGAGGGGCCCAGAACTGGACACAGGACTCAAGCTGTGGCCTCCCCAGAGCTGAGCACAGGGGCAGAATCCCTTCCCTGAACCTGCTGGCCACGCTATTCCTCAGCCAGCCCAGGATGCCATTGGCCTTCTTGGCCACCTGGCCACACTGCTGCCTCCTCTTCAGCTTCCTGCCAAGCCAGACTCCCAGCTCCCTTGCTGCAACCACTCCCTGCCCAGCCTGGAGCTCCCCAGGGGCTTCTTGTGGCCAAAGTGCAGGACCCGGCCCTTGGAATCTTCAACCTCATCCCCTTGGGATCAGCCCAACTCTCCAGTCTCTCCAGGTCCCTCTGCAGAGCCCTCCTGCCTTCCAGCTGATCCACACTTCCCCCCAGCTTAGTGTCAGCTGGGAATTTCCTGAGGATGGACTCAATGCCCTCCTCTAAATCCTCCCTCAAGATATTAAACAGCACTGGGCCCAACACTGATCCCTGGGGGACACCACTAGTGACCGGCCGCCATTTTGATGCAGCCCCGTTCAGCGTTCACCATTCTTATATCTATCTATAACATCTATATCTACACCCATATCTATATAAGATCACAATCTACAAACCAACTTGCTATTTATTTAGCTACTTACCTATTGAATTTATTTATCCTACACTGAGTTAAAAAAAAAGAAGGAAGTTTCTCAGCTTAATTAGCTCTGTTTTGATAGTTTTAAAGGCCTGTTTTGTTGGGTTTTTTCCCTCACCAGATGGTATGTATTCAACACTTAAAGCTTTTTTTTTTTTTTTTCCAGTCTGTGTTTGTGTGGCAGCAAACTTGATTATTTATTTCTTTTGAACACTGGGGGATTTTCTTCTCTCTGGGGTAGCCAAAGCATTTGGGGCCAACTTGAGACCCTCCAACAATTACCTTGAAAAAACCAGGAAGGTTTAAAACATCATCTGCTAAAAGATGATGAAGATGGAGCAGATGAGTGTAAAAATTCAGCAGTGAGAGATATTACAGATGGTTGTAAGCATCTGGTTGAGCTGCAAGTAGTCTGAGAGCTGATTAACTATTCATTAAGGAGATGTTAACCATTCATTAACCCTTTGGGAAGGATGGATGTGCAGAAAATTCAGATTAGGTGGCACCAGCTTTGCAGGGAGGTTGTTTGGAGGACAAAAAAGTCACCAGTTCCCTGCTCTGGTTGGGTTTTAGCAATAAAATCAAGTTTTAGTGCTCAGCTACTCTGCCAGGGTGCCTTGGAAATATTCACCTTTAATCTGATTTGATGGCCAGGGGGTATTTTGGGCACCTCTTTCCCCAAAATGATATTTTCCATTCTTTCCAGCTCCAAAAGCTGGTGGCAAATCCACCACCAGCTCCCAGCCAGCCAGGACTTTGTGTCCCTGAGATTCTTTTTTCCTCTTCATCCTGGGAATCAAATCATGAAGAGCCACCCAGAGAGAAACAGCAAGAAAAAGCATCAAGAGATAAAAATAAAATATCCCAATGGATAAAACTCACAGTTTAGCAGCTTCCAGCCCAGGATGATCTCACCCTCTGCTTCTCTGCCTTTACTCCTAGATGTTTCCAGCATCACCCCCGAGGTTCCAAGAGGTGCCAGCAGCATTACAGAGGTCAGAGGGGTGTAAAAATTTCTTCCAATGTATTCACCACCAAAAAGAGAATTTTTTCCAGCACCCTGGCAACCCCTTTCTTAAAAAAAAACAATTATTTCTTGCCAGCAATAGCAAACTTGACTCTGCTTCAGCTCCACTGTGGTTCTTGTTCTGCATCTCATTTTGGGGAGGACATGGTCAGATGAGTTTGGGTCAGTTCTTTGCCTTCTTTAGGGGAAATAGAGGGCAGAAAATTCACCTTTTCCTTCCAAGGGACACAATTCAGCTTCCAACAACATCTAAAACCCTGAGTTTTAGGTTTGGGCTGAGGCTGCCATGGAGTCAAAGGCCATTCTCTATCCCCAATAATCAAAAATTATCAGCTTGCTATGTGAAAATTATAAATAGAAATAATAAAACCACCTTTAAATAATTTAAAAGGGATTCTATAATGTCTCAGGTTTAAAACAGGGAATAAAAGCAAGAAAAAATATTTTTTAAAGTGGTTTTTCCTCCCATTAACAAGAATTGCTATGGGGGAAATAAGGAAATGTGCCAGGAAAGCAGAACTAATGGTTGATCAACAACAGCACCTTTAAGTAAGAAGAGCTATCACCTACCTGCCCCCAGATGAATTAGTCACTCTTGTTTGGGATGCCAAAAAGGGTTTTGTGTTCCTACAAATAGGCTTGAAAATCCCTGCTGAGTTTCCCCCCAGGTGAGCTGAGATCCCACCTGCACAAATCACATCCAGCTCCACAAAAACCTCCTCCTGGAAAACTGAAGAGTTGTAAAGCCAAGAGAAGCTCAAAAAGAGCTTCAGAGGGAGAGTTTCATTGTGCTTCTATTTTTAAATAATATTTATTTGGCTGTTATTCTGTATGAAACCTCAGAGAGGGTTCTGGTGGCACAGGCAGCCACGTGGGCATCAACCCCAAGGGTTTGGTTTATGCCCAACCCTTCTTCCCTCTCCCCCTCCAGCAAGTGGAAGAATCGTGGAATAATTTGGGTGGAAAGGGACCTCCAGAGGTCACCCAGTCCAACCACAGGGACACCCTCACCTAGATCAGGCTGCTCAGAGCCTCCTCAAGCCTCACCTTGAACATCCCCAGGGATGAGGCTGAACATCCCCAGGGATGAGGTTGAACAACCCCAGGGATGAGGTTGAAGATCCCCAGGATGAGGTTGAACATCCCCAGGAATGAGGTTGAAGATCCCAAGGAATGAGGTTGAACATCTCCAGGGTTGAGGCTGAACATCTCCAGGGATGAGGTTGAACACCCCCAGGGATGAGGTTGAACAACCCCAGGGATGAGGTCCCAACCACCTCCCTGGCCAACCTGGGCCATTTTTCCCCTGCCCTCATTGCCCAGAACTTGTTCCTAACATCCTTAAATCTCCTCTTATTTAAAACCCTTGTCCCTCATCCCATCCCTCCAGCCCTTACACACAGTCCCTCTCCAACTCCCCTGGAAGCAATTGGATGTGGAGGCTCAATGGAAAAAAAAATATTTCCCATCTCTGTGCCCAGCCTGGAGCTCCCCAGGGGCTTCTTGTGGCCAAAGTGCAGGACCCGGCCCTTGGAATCTTCAACCTCATCCCCTTGGGATCAGCCCAACTCTCCAGTCTCTCCAGGTCCCTCTGCAGAGCCCTCCTGCCTTCCAGCTGATCCACACTTCCCCCCAGCTTAGTGTCAGCTGGGAATTTGCTGAGGATGGACTCAATCATAGAATCATAGAATCATAGAATCATAGAATGGGCTGGGTTGGAAGGGAGCTCAGAGCTCATCAAGTCCAACCCTTGATCCACTCCCCCTGTGGTTCCCAGCCCATGGCACTGAGTGCCACATCCAGGCTCTTTGGAAAGATCTCCAGACACGGAGAATCCACTACTTCCCTGGGCAGCCCATTCCAAGGGCTGATCACCCTCTCCAGAAAGAAATTCTTTCTCAGCTCCAACCTAAACCTCCCCTGGCACAACTTGAGACCCTTTGTGCCCTCTTGTCTTGCTGAGAGTTGCCTGGGAAAAGAGCCCAAACCCCCCCTGGCTCCAACCTCCTTTCAGGGACTTGCAGAGAGTGATGAGGTCTCCCCTGAGCCTCCTCTTCTCCAGCCTCAACACCCCCAGCTCCCTCAGCCCTTCCTTCCTCCCAGGAATTCTGCTGGATCCCTTCCCAGCCTCCTTGCTCTTCTCTGCACCTGCTCCAGCACCTCAAGCTCCTTCCTGAGGGACTTCCTGAGGGGCCCAGAACTGGACACAGGACTCAAGCTGTGGCCTCCCCAGGGCTGAGCACAGGGACAGAATCCCTTCCCTGGACCTGCTGGCCACGCTCTTCCTCAGCCAGCCCAGGATGCCATTGGCCTTCTTGCCCACCTGGCCACACTGCTGCCTCCTCTTCAGCTTCCTGCCAAGCCAGACTCCCAGCTCCCTTGCTGCAACCACTCCCTGCCCAGCCTGGAGCTCCCCAGGGGCTTCTTGTGGCCAAAGGGCAGGACCCGGCCCTTGGAATCTTCAACCTCATCCCCTTGGCATCAGCCCAACTCTCCAGTCTCTCCAGGTCCCTCTGCAGAGCCCTCCTGCCTTCCAGCTGATCCACACTTCCCCCCAGCTTAGTGTCAGCTGGGAATTTCCTGAGGATGGACTCAATGCCCTCCTCTAAATCCTCCCTCAAGATATTAAACAGCACTGGGCCCAACACTGATCCCTGGGGGACACCACTAGTGACCGGCCGCCATTTTGATGCAGCCCCGTTCAGCACCACTCTCTGGGCCCGGCCCTCCAGCCAGTTCCTAACCCAGCACAGAGTGCTCCTGGCTGAGCCATGGCCTGACAGCTTTTCCAGGAGAATCCTAGGGGAGATGGTGTATCCACCTGATACCTACACATAAATGCCAACATCAAGAGGTGAAGTCCAGAATCCATTTCAAGAGCATGGCTTGGAGCTAGAAAAACCCATTTGGGTCTGATCAGAAGATTTCCTGAGTGGAAGAGGAATAAAAAGGGTCCTGAGAGCTCCAGGAGCAGCATCCCCTGGATAAGGGACCAAGGAGGAGAAGGATCTTGAGGACCCAAACCAAGAAAAAATGATTTGTGCCCTTCTAGCATGATGTGGTTGAGTCCAGCAAGAGTGCATTTGGAAAGGGCACTGAAAAGAAGGGAAAAAAAAAAATAAATCAGCATTTGGATGCTGCTGCAGTGGGGAAAAAATAAACTTAGAAGAATAACCCAGTTAAAAAAGATTTTTACACTACAGGGATTGTTTTGCTTAGGTTGTGAGAGCCTTAAAATAGGAAAAGAACTTGGAAGAAGCCCAAATAGTCATAAATCCTGCAAGGATATGGGGTAGGGACCAGGAGGGTTCAGCTGATGGGAAGAGGGAGAGGGAGGGAGGAGAATCCCAGCAAAGCCAAGATGGGAAAGGGCACAGGAAGGAGGAAGAGATGGAGGGAGGAAAAATCAGACCCCAGAGTTTGTGCCTGAGCTGGTAAATGCTTTTCTATTCTCTCTAGATCATGTTATCAATATTCCATCATGTTTTCATCATCTGCAGTTTCATGATAATGGATCAAAAAACCAATCAATATTCCCTTTGCAGGGCTTCCAGCCTCTGGAATTACCATGGGGGAACAGAAAGCCATCAATGGCACCAAAATCACTGATATTTAGGTGGTTTTCAGAAAAAAATAAAAGAAATTGAAGGAGTTTCTCTCTCTATATAAGTCAGGTAGGTTCATGCAACCATCACCATTTTCCAAGGTTTTTCCCCCAACACCAGCATTGCTTTCTCACCCAGGGTTGACATCCATCCCAATCCCACTGCTAATTGTCACCAAACGAGACCAAAACAACCCCAGGTTATCATGGAAGCACCAAAACACAACTTGATTCTTCACCAACCTCACCTTGGAGGTTCTGAAGAACTTCCAGACCTTGAGGTTCTTTGCTGCCTTCAAATCAAAACTCAGCCTTTTCCATGCACTCCTGGATGCTGGAAGAGATTTCTCCTTGATGGAATGAGACATTTCCTCACCCAATCACCACTGCTCAGTTCCATCAGAGCTTGGTATTTCAACTACAGCACCAAGGGGTGGTTTTCCTCCCTCCACAGCTCTGAAATCAGCTATAAAACTCTTTCATCATTTTCCAACCATCATCATCATTTTCCAAGGCTTTCCCCCAACACCAGCATTGCTTTCCCACCCTGGGTTGACATCCATCCCAATCCCACTGCTAAATGTCACCAAATCTGATCAAAACAACCCAAAAAATCATCATTTTCCAACCACCACCATCATTTTCCAAGGGTTTTCCCCCACCCCCAGCATTGCTTTCCCAACCTGGGTTGACATCCATCCCAATGCCACTGCTAAATGTCACCAAACGAGACCAAAACAACCCCAGGTTGTCATGGAAGCACCAAAACACAACTTGATTCTTCACCAACCTCACCTTGGAGGTTCTGAAGAACTTCCAGACCTTGAGGTTCTTTGCTGGCTTCAAATCAAAACTCAGCCTTTTCCATGCACTCCTGGATGCTGGAAGAGCTTTCTCCTTGATGGAATCAGACATTTCCTCACCAAATCACCACTGCTCAGTTCCATCAGAGGTTGGGATTTCAACTACAGCACCAAGGGGTGGTTTTCCTCCCTCCACAGCTCTGAAATCAGCTGCTCATTAAAGACCTGACAATAAAACTCTTTCAGCATTTTCCAACCATCATCATCATTTTTCAACCATCATCATCATTTCCAAGGGTTTTCCCCCAACCCCAGCATTGCTTTCCCAACCTGGGTTGACATCCATCCCAATCCCACTGCTAAATGTCACCAAACGAGACCAAAACAACCCCAGGTTATCATGGAAGCACCAAAACACAACTTGATTCTTCACCAACCTCACCTTGGAGGTTCTGAAGAACTTCCAGACCTTGAGGTTCTTTGCTGCCTTCAAATCAAAACTCAGCCTTTTCCATGCACTCCTAGATGCTGGAAGAGCTTTCTCCCTGATGGAATCAGACATTTCCTCACCAAATCACCACTGCTCAGCTCCATCAGAGGTTGGTATTTCAGCTACAGCACCAAGGGGTGGTTTTCCTCCCTCCACAGCTCTGAAATCAGCTGCTCATTAAAGACCTGACAATAAAACTCTTCCAGCATTTTCCAAGGGTTTTTCCCCACCCCCAGCATTGCTTTCCCACCCAGGGTTGACATCCATCCCAATCCCACTGCTAAATGTCACCAAACGAGACCAAAACAACCCCAGGTTATCATGGAAGCACCAAAACACAACTTGATTCTTCACCAACCTCACCTTGGAGGTTCTGAAGAACTTCCAGACCTTGAGGTTCTTTGCTGGCTTCAAATCAAAACTCAGCCTTTTCCATGCACTCCTGGATGCTGGAAGAGCTTTCTCCTTGATGGAATGATACATTTCCTCACCCAATCACCACTGCTCAGATCCACCAGAGGTTGGGATTTCAACTACAGCACCAAGGGGTGGTTTTCCTCTCTCCACAGCTCTTAAATCAGCTGCTCATTAAAGACCTGACAATAAAACTCTTTCAGCATTTTCCAACCATCATCAGCATTTTCCAAGGGTTTTCCCCAACACCAGCACAGCTTTCCCACCCAGGGTTGACATCCATCCCAATCCCATTGCTAATTGTCACCAAATGAGACCAAAACAACCCCAGGTTATCATGGAAGCACCAAAACACAACTTTGTTCTTCACCAACCTCACCTTGGAGGTTCTGAAGAACTTCCAGACCTTGAGGTTCTTTGCTGGCTTCAAATCAAAACTCAGCCTTTTTCATGCACTCCTAGATGCTGGAAGAGCTTTCTCCTTGATGGAATGAGACATTTCCTCACCCAATCACCACTGCTCAGCTCCATCAGAGGTTGGTATTTCAGCTACAGCACCAAGGGGTGGTTTTCCTCCCTCCACAGCTCTGAAATCAGCTGCTCATTAAAGACCTGACAATAAAACTCTTTCAGCATTTTCCAACCATCATCATCATTTTCCAAGGGTTTTCCCCCACCCCCAGCATTGCTTTCCCACCCAGGGTTGACATCCATCCTAACCCCATTGCTAACTGTCACCAAATGAGACCAAAACAACCCCAGGTTGTCATGGAAGCACCAAAACACAACTTGATTCTTCACCAACCTCACCTTGGAGGTTCTGAAGAACTTCCAGACCTTGAGGTTCTTTGCTGCCTTCAAATCAAAACTCAGCCTTTTCCATGCACTCCTGGATGCTGGAAGAGCTTTCTCCTTGATGGAATGAGACATTTCCTCACCCAATCACCACTGCTCAGCTCCACCAGAGGTTGGCATTTCAACTACAGCACCAAGGGGTGGTTTTCCTCCCTCCACAGCTCTGAAATCAGCTGCTCATTAAAGACCTGACAATAAAACTCTTTCAGCATTTTCCAACCATCATCATCATTTTCCAAGGGTTTTCCCCCACCACCAGCATTGCTTTCCCACCCAGGCTTGACATCCATCCCAATGCCACTGCTAAATGTCACCAAAGGTGATCAAAACAACCCCAGGTTGTCATGGAAGCACCAAAACACAACTTGATTCTTCACCAACCTCACATTGGAGGTTCTGAAGAACTTCCAGACCTTGAGGTTCTTTGCTGGCTTCAAATCAAAACTCAGCCTTTTCCATGCACTCCTGGATGCTGGAAGAGCTTTCTCCTTGATGGAATCAGACATTTCCTCACCCAATCACCACTGCTCAGCTCCATCAGAGGTTGGTGTTTCAGCTACAGCACCAAGGGGTGGTTTTCCTCCCTCCACAGCTCTGAAATCAGCTGCTCATTAAAGACCTGACAATAAAACTCTTTCAGCATTTTCCAACCATCATCATCATTTTCCAAGGGTTTTCCCCCAACCCCAGCATTGCTTCCCCACCCTGGGTTGACATCCATCCCAATCCCACTGCTAATTGTCACCAAATGAGACCAAAACAACCCCAGGTTATCATGGAAGCACCAAAACACAACTTGATTCTTCACCAACCTCACCTTGGAGGTTCTGAAGAACTTCCAGACCTTCAGGTTCTTTGCTGGCTTCAAATCAAGACTCAGCTTTTTCCATGCACTCCTAGATGCTGTAAGAGCTTTCTCCTTGATGGAATGAGACATTTCCTCACCCAATCACCACTGCTCAGATCCACCAGAGGTTGGGATTTCAACTACAGCACCAAGGGGTGGTTTTCCTCCCTCCACAGCTCTGAAATCAGCTGTAAAACTCTTTAATCATTTTCCAACCATCATCATCATTTTCCAAGGGTTTTTCCCCCAACACCAGCACAGCTTTCCCACCCAGGCTTGACATCCATCCCAATCCCACTGCTAAATGTCACCAAATCTGATCAAAAAACCCCCAAAATATCATTATTTTCCAACCATCATCATCATTTTCCAAGGGTTTTTCCCCACCCCCAGCACTGCTTTCCCACTCAGGGTTGACATCCATCCCAATCCCACTGCTAAATGTCACCAAATGAGACCAAAACAACCAAAAAAAAATCATCATTTTCCAACCATCATCATCATTTCCAAGGGTTTTCCCCCAACACCAGCACAGCTTTCCCACCCAGGGTTGACATCCATCCCAATCCCATTGCTAATTGTCACCAAATGAGACCAAAACAACCCCAGGTTATCATGGAAGCACCAAAACACAACTTGATTCTTCACCAACCTCACCTTGGAGGTTCTGAAGAACTTCCAGACCTTGAGGTTCTTTGCTGCCTTCAAATCAAAACTCAGCCTTTTCCATGCACTCCTAGATGCTGGAAGAGCTTTCTCCCTGATGGAATCAGACATTTCCTCACCCAATCACCACTGCTCAGTTCCATCAGAGGTTGGGATTTCAACTACAACACCAAGGGGTGGTTTTCCTCTCTCCAGAGCTCTGAAATCAGCTGCTCATTAAAGACCTGACAATAAAACTCTTTCAGCATTTTCCAACCATCATCATCATTTTCCAAGGGTTTCCCCCACCACCAGCATTGCTTTCCCACCCTGGGCTGGCATCCATCCCAATCCCACTGCTACATGTCACCAAATGAGACCAAAACAACTCCAGGTTATCATGGAAGCACCAAAACACAACTTTGTTCTTCACCAACCTCACCTTGGATTTTCTGAAGAACTTCCAGACCTTGAGGTTCTTTGCTGGCTTCAAATCAAAACTCAGCCTTTTCCATGCACTCCTAGATGCTGGAAGAGCTTTCTCCCTGATGGAATCAGACATTTCCTCACCCAATCACCACTGCTCAGCTCCACCAGAGGTTGGCATTTCAACTACAGCACCAAGGGGTGGTTTTCCTCCCTCCACAGCTCTGAAATCAGCTGCTCATTAAAGACCTGACAATAAAACTCTTTCAGCATTTTCCAACCATCATCATCATTTTCCAAGGGTTTTCCCCAACACCAGCACAGCTTTCCCACCCAGGGTTGACATCCATCCCAATCCCACTGCTAAATGTCACCAAATCTGATCAAAACAACCCAAAAAATCATCATTTTCCAACTATCATCATCATTTTCCAACCATCAGCATTTTCCAAGGGTTTTCTCCAACACCAGCACAGCTTTCCCACCCAGGCTTGACATCCATCCCAATCCCACTGCTAATTGTCACCAAACGAGACCAAAACAACCCCAGGTTGTCATGGAAGCACCAAAACACAACTTGATTCTTCACCAACCTCACCTTGGAGGTTCTGAAGAACTTCCAGACCTTGAGGTTCTTTGCTGGCTTCAAATCAAAACTCAGCCTTTTCCATGCACTCCTAGATGCTGGAAGAGCTTTCTCCTTGATGGAATGAGACATTTCCTCACCCAATCACCACTGCTCAGCTCCATCAGAGGTTGGTGTTTCAGCTACAGCACCAAGGGGTGGTTTTCCTCCCTCCACAGCTCTGAAATCAGCTGCTCATTAAAGACCTGACAATAAAACTCTTTCATTTGTTCCTTGAAGATTCCCAAGAATCCCTTGGAACACCAGTTCTCCAAACCTTGAGCCAAATGGGATGAGATGGCATCAACTGATGCAGAAAGGGCACAAGGACATCCCCTGCCCTGTCCCTCACACATCCCCCTCCACCAAATCAGATATTTCCACCCCCTCAGGCCGTCTTTGAGCATCAACCTCAGGTTCCATCTTCCTCCTCATCCTGAAGCATTTTTGGGTCCAAACCAAAACATTTGGAGCCCCAGACTTCACACACAACTTCCTGAGCTCTTTCATGCTGGTCCCTCCACTCTTTGAGGAGCAGACATGGGCTCCAAGAGCAAAGTTGATGGATCACAGCTTGGTATGATCTGTTTCTCTCCTTCAAACTCTCCACCCAACTTCCCCACTCAGTTTTTCATGGAAAAAAGAGCAGCAAGACATGAGGAGACAGGGATGCTGGGACACCCACCCAACACTGATTCCACGGATTCAAAAACCATCACGACACGACAGGAAACAAAAAGCTTTTTATGGCTTTTTATAAAACAATTTTTAGGGCCCCATTTCTTCAGCTCTTAATTTTAGCTTTCATTTTGGGTCTAAATTTTAGGTCTCTACACTGAAATTCAGAGCTTTTTCCAAGCTGAATGTTGGGTACCTGCAGCACCACCCCCAGTTTAGCAGTCAGGTTTCTGGTCACCTCTCTGCTTCTCTTCCCCTCCAAGTAACCTCCTGCAAAACCCCAACTGGCAAGAAAAACAACAAGATTTAATTAATTAAAAACAACAAGCCCAATACTACCTTGTCCCCCCTCATCCAAACCCTTCAACATCTCCCAGTCTGCTCCTGGAAAGATTCTTTTCTAAACCATCAATTTTCCTTCCAATTCCCCCTTTCTGGGGCCTTCCAATCACCTTAATTTTTTTTTTTTATTATTCTTTCTACCAGCTTTTCTTCCAACAGGCTGTGTGGATGGATATATAGAGAATTGCTCAACTTCTCACCATGTTTTTTGCCATCAGGAGACCCCCAGTTGCAACCTGCTCCTCAGCATCATCTCTTCTTTGGGTGAGCACTCTGTGCTGGGTTAGGAACTGGCTGGAGGGCCGGGCCCAGAGAGTGGTGCTGAACGGGGCTGCATCAAAATGGCGGCCGGTCACTAGTGGTGTCCCCCAGGGATCAGTGTTGGGCCCAGTGCTGTTTAATATCTTGAGGGAGGATTTAGAGGAGGGCATTGAGTCCATCCTCAGGAAATTCCCAGCTGACACTAAGCTGGGGGGAAGTGTGGATCAGCTGGAAGGCAGGAGGGCTCTGCAGAGGGACCTGGAGAGACTGGAGAGTTGGGCTGATCCCAAGGGGATGAGGTTGAAGATTCCAAGGGCCGGGTCCTGCACTTTGGCCACAAGAAGCCCCTGGGGAGCTCCAGGCTGGGCAGGGAGTGGTTGCAGCAAGGGAGCTGGGAGTCTGGCTTGCCAGGAAGCTGAAGAGGAGGCAGCAGTGTGGCCAGGTGGCCAAGAAGGCCAATGGCATCCTGGGCTGGCTGAGGAAGAGCGTGGCCAGCAGGTCCAGGGAAGGGATTCTGCCCCTGTGCTCAGCCCTGGGGAGGCCACAGCTTGAGTCCTGTGTCCAGTTCTGGGCCCCTCAGCAAGTCCCTCAGGAAGGAGCTTGAGGTGCTGGAGCAGGTCCAAAGGAGGGCAACCAGGCTGGTGAAGGGACTCGAGCACAGACCCTACGAGGAGAGGCTGAGAGCTGGGGGTGTTGAGCCTGGAGAAGAGGAGGCTCAGGGGAGACCTCATCACTCTCTACAACTCCCTGAAAGGAGGTTGGAGCCAGGGGGGGTTGGGCTCTTTTGCCAAACGGCTTTCAACAAGACAAGAGGGCAGGGTCTTAAGTTGTGCCAGGGGAAGTTTAGGTTAGATATTAGAAAGAACTTTACGGAGAGAGTGATCAAGCATTGGAATGGGCTGCCCACTGAAGTGGTGGATTCTGTGTCCCCGGAGATGTTTCAAAAGAGCCTGGATGTGGCACTCAGTGCCATGGGCTGGGAACCACGGGGGGAGTGGATCAAGGGTTGGACTTGATGATCTCTGAGCTCCCTTCCAACCCAGCTAATTCTATGATTCTAAGCTTGATTTCTGCTCCCCAAATACCAAGGGGCCACAGGTCACGTTTCCCCCACAGAGTGTGGGGCAGAATTTTAGCAACCCAAAGCATTAGTGGCCATGGCAACCCTAATGCAATGACCTTTTTGGCTCCTTTATTGCAGCATCAAATCAATATTTCTGCCTTGGGAGGGGAAAAAAAAAAACTGGGGCAGTCCCAGGTTGGCTTAAAAGATGCATCTAAGAGATGAATTTTGTTGTAGTTTGGTTTTTTTTATTATTATTATTGCTAAGAAAGATTAGAAATGGTTATGTAAGGGGATGAGCCTTTAGCCACTAATGGAAAATAAGGATAAAAATAAATAATAAATAAAAAAAAAATTACATTAAACCCTTAAACTTGCACCTATGTTAAACCCAAAGGTTGGGATAAGCACTTGGTTGTTGTTAGGACTTTGTAAAATTACACAGTGCTCTGGGATTAGTCCCCAGCTTGTCAAAACTACTCCAGAGGCAAAGGAAAGGATTAGGGGGGAGGGAATTGACTTCCCTCTGAGTGATTTTCATGAAAAGTCAGATTGCTGAGACAAGGTTAGAATAATTCTTCCACTTCTCCCTGCAGCCTGGAGCATCCCTGCCTTTCTCCCCCTCTCCCTTCATCCTTGCCTTGTCTGTTCCAAAGCTGATCCCAGCACTTTGTTGGTTTTTTTTTTCCTGCTGGAACTGGTTCCCCATGAGCTGATTGCCAGGCTGATCAAAGTGTCAGACTGTCACATCTGTCTGCAAGGAGCCAAAAAAAAAAAAAAAAAAAAAGAAAAACACCAGCACTTTGCACTTGATCCGGAACACGTGTAGGACATGGAAATGCTGAGCTAGGAAATTAGTCATCTTCAACACTGTAATAAAGTGGCATGGCTGCTACAGATAGCCTGTTATTAAATAATGTGCTTAAAAATTCAGATAAAGAATGGCTGCTTATTATTTTACAAGCCCACAGAGCCCCCCCCCCAAGCACCATTAACCAAGCCAAGCCTGAAGTGATGCTATTTCACTAAAAGACTCCACTCCTCCTCCCCAGAGGATATTTATATATTACCAGTTCACCCAGGAAAAAAAAAAAACCCTAACCCTAAGCATGAACACACATAGAAAACTCCCCCTCTTTTTTCTTCTTCCAATTCTGCTTTTTTTTTTTTTGATGGATTTGCACCCCCAAAGCTTTGCAGAATCCCCACAATGGAAAAGGATGCTTTAAGTTCAACCACCAGGCCTCCATCATCTCCTGCTGGTTTATGAGGAGCTGTTGCAGCTTTGGGGGGGGAGTTTTTCCCCCGAAAACATAACCAATCTGAGGCTGGCAAAGTCCCAAGGTCACGCTGGATTTTGGGAAGCCAGCAGCAGGATGCTCCTGGCATCTTTGCAGGGTGAACCAGCACACCCAAAGCTGGCAGAAGAGCTTTTATACAAATTTATGAGAGAATTAAGCTTGGAAGGGACCTCAAGGATCAGCTGAAGTCCAAGCCTTTTCATAGAATAATAGAATCATAGAATGGGCTGGGTTGGAAGGGAGCTCAGAGCTCATCAAGTCCAACCCTTGATCCACTCCCCCCGTGGTTCCCAGCCCATGGCACTGAGTGCCACATCCAGGCTCTTTGGAAAGATCTCCAGACACAGAGAATCCACTACTTCCCTGGGCAGCCCATTCCAAGGGCTGATCACCCTCTCCAGAAAGAAATTCTTTCTCAGCTCCAACCTAAACCTCCCCTGGCACAACTTGAGACCCTTTGTGCCCTCTTGTCTTGCTGAGAGTTGCCTGGGAAAAGAGCCCAACCCCCCCGTGGCTCCAACCTCCTTTCAGGGAGCATCCTGGCTTGTGTCAGCACTGTGTGGGCAGCAGGAGCAGGGCAGGGATTGTCCCCCTGTGAGGCTGCACCTGGAATCCTGGGGTCAGTTCTGGGCCCCTGAGGACAAGAAGGACATTGAGGGGTTGGAGTGTGTCCAGAGAAGGGAATGGAGCTGGGGAAGGGTCTGGAGCAGAAGTCTGCCCAGGAGCAGCTGAGGGAGCTGGGGGTGTTGATCCTGGAGCAAAGGAGGCTGAGGGGAGACCTTGTGGCTCTCTGCAAGCCCCTGAGAGGAGGTTGGAGCCAGGGGGGGTCGGGCTCTGCTCCCAAGGAACAAAGGATGGGAGAAGAGGAATTGAGCTGGAGGTTTAGATTGGAGCTTGGGAAGAATTTCTCCCTGGAAAGGGAAGATTTCTCCCCATCCCTGGAAGGGTCTCAAATCCCTGGAGATGTGGTGCTGGGGTTATTGGTTGAACTGGGTGAGCTTCAAGCTCTTTGCCAAGCAGAACAATTCCATGATCCTATTCCATGCCCCCACTGGTTTCTCACCATGGATAGGACACCCTCATTGGCACCCTGACTGAGTAGAAAGCCCTGAATTTATTTTTTTGTCACCCAAAATAACCCCTTGCTGTTGTACTCTGTTCCCTAACAAAGGGTCAACTTTACACCACCACTTGAAGAGAAGAAAATTCATTTAAAAAATCCTCCTCTCCAAAAACATCCCCAGAAAAAGCTTCCTTTGTTGCCAAAGTCCTTTGGAGTTGGCAGCACAGAAAATACAGACAGTAAACAAAATTCTACCTTAGGCAGCTCTGTTCTGACTCTTTTCTTTTTTAGATATTGCCATCATTTTTTTTTTCATCTTTTTTTCTGCCAGGCTTCAGCAGTTATCAAGCACCCATGCAAAAAGTCACCCATAGCAAAGTATATCATAACCCAGCTCCTGCTTAGCTGAAGAGAAGGAATTCTTTTCAATCCTTCATTTAAGAGGTTTATTTTTTCCTTTTAATCAGGATTTTTCTCTTTCTGAGCAGCCTGAAAGGAAGGAATTGTCTTAATACTCCCAGAATTTTAGGGACTTCCAAAGAAAGGAACCAGAAAGTGGGGTAGAAAAAGCCCAAAGGATTTTTCTTGTACTATTAAGCACCAGGCTCGACTATTTCTTATTTAACTGGAAATCAATAAATGAGAATTAAAGAGGAATTTACCCCAAAAAAAACCAGATAAAAAAACAATGTCCTTGCCTATATCTATTCTATAAATCCCCTAAATTATATATATCCTATATCCAAAACCCTGAATCATTTGAAGAGAGCTTCCAGGAATAAATCCATCTGATTTTCATGGTTTTCCTGGTTGGTTTTAATCAGAGTTAAATAAAAAAGTAGCTGTGAACATGGGACTGGTCAGCCTTCAATAAGTTTTATTTGCCCCAAAATTCTTTGCTTTATCATCTGCAAATATTTATCTGCCCATCCCAAAACACAGAAAGGAAACTCAGGGTTTCAAAGCCATTTCAGAAATCACCTTGCAGGGGGAATCTGATTCCCTAAATCCAGAAATAAAAAACTGAAGCTGCAAAACCATGCCATCAATTTAGAAGAGAATTTTTCATAGAATCATAGAATTGGCTGGGTTGGAAGGGAGCTCAGAGATCATCAAGTCCAACCCTTGAACCACCGTTGGGGTTGCTAGACCATGGCACTGAGTGCCACATCCAGGCTCTTTTGAAATAGCTCCAGGGATGCAGAATCCACCACTTCAGTGGGCAGCCCATTCCAATGCTTGATCACATTAGAAATTCTTTCTAATATCTAACCTAAACTTCCCCTGGCACAACTTAAGACCCTTTGTGCCCTCTTGTCTTGTTGAAAGTTGTCTGGCAAAAGAGACCAACCTCCCCCTGGCTCCAACCTCCTTTCAGGTAGTTGTAGAGAACGATGAGGTCTCCCCTGAGCCTCCTCTTCTTTAGGCTGAACAGCCCCAGCTCCCTCAGCCTCTCCTCATAGGGTCTGTGCTCGAGTCCCTTCACCAGCCTGGTTGCCCTCCTTTGGACCTGCTCCAGGACCTCGATATCCTTCCTGAACTTCCTGAGGGGCCCAGAACTGGACACAGGACTCAAGCTGTGGCCTCCCCAGGGCTGAGCACAGGGGCAGAATCCCTTCCCTGGACCTGCTGGCCACGCTCTTCCTCAGCCAGCCCAGGATGCCATTGGCCTTCTTGCCCACCTGGCCACACTGCTGCCTCCTCTTCAGCTTCCTGGCAAGCCAGACTCCCAGCTCCCTTGCTGCAACCACTCCCTGCCCAGCCTGGAGCTCCCCAGGGGCTTCTTGTGGCCAAAGTGCAGGACCCGGCCCTTGGAATCTTCAACCTCATCCCCTTGGCATCAGCCCAACTCTCCAGTCTCTCCAGGTCCCTCTGCAGAGCCCTCCTGCCTTCCAGCTGATCCACACTTCCCCCCAGCTTAGTGTCAGCTGGGAATTTCCTGAGGATGGACTCAATGCCCTCCTCTAAATCCTCCCTCAAGATATTAAACAGCACTGGGCCCAACACTGATCCCTGGGGGACACCACTAGTGACCGGCCGCCATTTTGATGCAGCCCCGTTCAGCACCACTCTCTGGGCCCGGCCCTCCAGCCAGTTCCTAACCCAGCACAGAGTGCTCCTGGCTGAGCCATGGCCTGACAGCTTTTCCAGGAGAATCCTAGGGGAGACGGTGTCAAAGGCCTTGCTGAAGTCCAGGCAGACCACATCCACAGCCTTCCCCTCATCCCCCAGGCAGTCACCCGATGATAAAAGGAGCTCAGGTTGGTCAGACAGGACCTGCCCTTCCTAACCCCGTGCTGGCTGGGTCTGATCCCTTGCCCATCCTGCAGGTGCTGTGTGATTGCCCCCAGGATGAGCTGTTCCATAACCCTGCCAGGCACTGAGGTCAGGCTGAGGGACCTGGAGTTTCTTGGTCCTCTTTCCAGCCCTTTTTGTGGATTTATGTGACATTCCCCAACTTCCAATCATCTGGGATGTCCCCAAAAAGAGATGAAAAGATGATGAAAACAATTTTAAATTTCTTTTCCAGAAGAGATTTTGGCCCAAATTGGTGGTTGCTTTTTTTGGTGTGGGGTTTGGTTGTGGGGTTTTTGTTGGTTTTTTTTTGCCAATTCCATAGTTTTTTGTATTCAGGTCTCAGAGAGCTGCAAACTTTCTTGGAACGCTCCTAAAAACATCCTTAAACCATTTCAAATATTTATCTTCTCTCTATATAAAAATATGACAGGACACACACCATTCATTCATTCACCTAAAGAATCAGATAATCTGAATATCCAGATAATCTGAATAGAGAAAACCAGGCAAAGAATTCAGCATAGAATTTACACCCTTAATTTTGACTTAAAACCAGCTAAAACATTCTTTTTATTCCACAATTCAGTTCTCAAGTCCAGACCAAACCTCTCAAATACCTCTTGTAGATTCCTCCTCTTTACTCACCAAGTCCATGGCCTTAAAAACTCAAAGTACAGGACAGGTCTTGAGCTCCAAGGACTCAATTTCACCCAAATCACTACAAGCTAATCAACATTTTGGGGCAGAATCCTCTGAAATCTTGACCATTTCATTTCTTAATTTGAATAAAAATTTTTCCTGAATTTTTTCCTGTTGCAGAACATCAGAGCAAAACCTTCAAGGATTCAGTGTCCAACCTTGTACATCTCAAGAGATAAAACAGCATTGCAAAGGGTAATAAAAAAGTCTCTGATTTAGGTTTAAATGAGATAAAAAGGGAAATAAAGTGAGGAAAAAAAAACCAAAAAAACAGGTTGGGAAGTGAACTATTTCTGCTGAACTTTACACTGTAACCTGAGGTGTGATTCTCTTTTTTTTTTGCTTCTTGAACATCTGACTAGGAACCAGAATCACCCAAACCAGAAAAGTGACTTCAAGAAATGATGTGTTCAAAGTTTGATACTTTGAAGAGACACAAATCTGAATTAGGGAAGCTCTAGCCCAGCACCTTCTTTTCCAAACCTGTGGAAGTTTCATTTCTGACTTACAGCAGCCCAGGTGAGCTTTTAGGACTGAATTAAAAACCCATAAAAATAAGGTTTTTAATGGAAATGCTGACAGACTCTCAGCTCCACTAAAGGGAATGGCTGGAAGAAAATGAAGGCAATCACTCACCCCCATTTACCAGATTTTATTGCTGGAGAGAAAATTAAAAACCTTAACATCTTGCTCCCCATTAAATTACTTTTTCTTCCCCTGATTTTTTTTTTTGGTGTGCCCTTTGTGCTACCACTTCCAAGTAAACATCCTCGTTTTGGGTTGTGTATTAAAACACAGGCAGTAAGCAGCTCAAATTAGGATTGCTTTGGGTTTTTTTTTTCTCTCTCCGGTGTTTAACTTCCTAGCTGGCCATTTTCTTTCTGAATTTTATTCAAATTAAAGCAGCTCTATTATGCCGTGCACAAAAGTTCAATTTTAGTAAAATCTGGGAAGGCTTTTTCCTTTATTTTTTTGCATGAAAACAACAGTATAATAAATGCTAATCATTATAATCTTTTCCAAGTGAAAGCTTTCCAAGAGTGTTTTTCCATTTACGAACAGCAAACACTCTTCCAATTTGCATTCTGAGGCTTTGCAGAGAATCTGGGAGTATAAATGGAATGTGTCACCCCTTCAATTCCCTGTCAGGGTTGGATTGCATCACCTGATGATAAAAAGGGAATAAGCAGGTTTAGGAATTATCCTTTTTTAACTTGGAAACCAACAGCAGCAGCATCCAGCATCAATCGCGGCATGCGGAGAAATTTGGGAAGGCAGATTTTGGTAGTGCTGGGTTGTCAATTGTTGGATGAGGGGAAGGCTGTGGATGTGGTCTGCCTGGACTTCAGCAAGGCCTTTGACACCGTCTCCCCTAGGATTCTCCTGGAAAAGCTGTCAGGCCATGGCTCAGCCAGGAGCACTCTGTGCTGGGTTAGGAACTGGCTGGAGGGCCGGGCCCAGAGAGTGGTGCTGAACAGGGCTGCATCAAAATGGCGGCCGGTCACTAGTGGTGTCCCCCAGGGATCAGTGTTGGGCCCAGTGCTGTTTAATATCTTGAGGGAGGATTTAGAGGAGGGCATTGAGTCCATCCTCAGGAAATTCCCAGCTGACACTAAGCTGGGGGGAAGTGTGGATCAGCTGGAAGGCAGGAGGGCTCTGCAGAGGGACCTGGAGAGACTGGAGAGTTGGGCTGATCCCAAGGGGATGAGGTTGAAGATTCCAAGGGCCGGGTCCTGCACTTTGGCCACAAGAAGCCCCTGGGGAGCTCCAGGCTGGGCAGGGAGTGGTTGCAGCAAGGGAGCTGGGAGTCTGGCTTGCCAGGAAGCTGCAGAGGAGGCAGCAGTGTGGCCAGGTGGCCAAGAAGGCCAATGGCATCCTGGGCTGGCTGAGGAAGAGCGTGGCCAGCAGGTCCAGGGAAGGGATTCTGCCCCTGTGCTCAGCCCTGGGGAGGCCACAGCTTGAGTCCTGTGTCCAGTTCTGGGCCCCTCAGCTCAGGAAGTTGAGGAAGGAGCTTGAGGTGCTGGAGCAGGTGCAGAGAAGAGCAAGGAGGCTGGGAAGGGATCCAGCAGAATTCCTGGGAGGAAGGAAGGGCTGAGGGAGCTGGGGGTGTTGAGGCTGGAGAAGAGGAGGCTCAGGGGAGACCTCATCACTCTCTGCAACTCCCTGAAAGGAGGTTGGAGCCAGGGGGGGGTTGGGCTCTTTTCCCAGGCAACTCTCAGCAAGACAAGAGGGCACAAAGGGTCTCAAGTTGTGCCAGGGGAGGTTTAGGTTGGAGCTGAGAAAGAATTTCTTTCTGGAGAGGGTGATCAGAGCTTGGAATGGGCTGCCCAGGGAAGTAGTGGATTCTCCGTGTCTGGAGATCTTTCCAAAGAGCCTGGATGTGGCACTCAGTGCCATGGGCTGGGAACCACGGGGGGAGTGGATCAAGGGTTGGACTTGATGAGCTCTGAGCTCCCTTCCAACCCAGCCCATTCTATGATTCTATAAGGACAAACAAGAGGGTTGTAAACAGATTCTTCCCTCTTATTAAACAGCACTTCAAAGCCATGGATGGATATTGAGGCAGCAAGGTCAAGGAACCATTAAAAAGGTTAAACTGGAATCAAGAGAGCTGGTGAACAAGATTATTCCAAGCCGGAAAATTAATTAACCGAAAGAAGTCCCGGGAGGTGATTGCATCCTCATTAATTTTACTAGGCATAAAAAGAAAATCAAGAAATAGGGGAAGGCTTTAAAAAAAAAGATTCAAAGCCCCAGCTACCTAGAAACCCTCTGGAAAACCCCCTCACCTCCAGCCACTGCTGTTTGTTCACTGTTTCACGTTCATTTTTCCAGAGCACTCGCTGCAGTTTTCCCATTCCTGCTGTCAGCATCAAGCAAACAAATCCCATGGAGAGACATTTTTAAAATCTGCTGCATTTGTATTCAGCCTCAGATGTATTGCACACTCATCTAAAGCCAGGATCAGAAGAATACCCCAGGCAAAAGAGCATTTAGACATCTAAAGAATATGCTTACTCAGAACTTGGTCAGCTAAACGGGGAGCCAAAAAACTCTGCAGGAGCCACTTAAGGAAATGAAGTGGTACAGAAGAAGAAGTTGTCACTAGAAAATGTACTTTAGTACCTAAAATGATAGCACTGGGTATATCCCAAAGCTTTTCTGCTCTGTCTGGCCCAGCTCTTTAAGCACTCAGGAGTTTATGCTCCTTGATATAACCAAAATTGACAAGTCACTCACTTTTCCAGGAAGGCAAAAAAAAATCTGCCTAATTCCACTGTGCTGTACAGTTAATTTCATTAAAACTGCGTAAAAAAAGGCCCCATCCTAAGCTTTTATCAGCTGGTATTTCTGGCTAACAGATTCCAGAGCAATGGTAACAGAGATTCTCTTGGGTGTGATGGGTTCACACTGCACCCAAACTGGGCTGAACCTCAAAATCTCCCATTTCATTTGCTAGAAAAAAAATTAAAAATCAACCTGTCTTCTTCCTTTAACAAGAACAATCATTCTACCCATACCCAAGTGTGTGCTAGGTAAAATACAGAAGTCATTTTCCAGCTCTGGAAGCCAAGGAAAGGAGGAGATGAGACCCATTCCTGTGAGGATGGAGCCATTCAGCTCCTACAAAGCTCCCTCTTTCCCATTTAATTCTCCCCATTCCCTGGAAATGACATTTAGGATCATAGAATCATAAAATCATAGAATTAGCCGGGTTGGAAGGGACCTCAGAGATCATCTAGTCCAACCCTTGACCCACCGGAGCAGTTGCTAGACCATGGCACTGAGTGCCACATCCAGTCTTTTTTTAAATGTCTCCAGGGACGGAGAATCTACCACCTCACCGGGCAGTCCATTCCATAGCCTAATCACCCTCTCCGTGAAGAAATTCTTTCTAATATCTAACCTAAACCTCCCCTGGCACAACTTAAGACTGTGTCCTCTTGTCTTGTTGAAGGTCGTCTGTGAAAAGAGTCCAGTTCCCACCTCGCTACAGCCTCCTTTCAGGGAGTTGTAGACAGCAATGAGGTCTCCCCTGAGCCTCCTCTTCTTCAGGCTGAACAGCCCCAGCTCTCTCAGCCTCTCCTCATAGGGCCTGTGCTCGAGTCCCTTCACCAGCCTGGTTGCCCTCCTTTGGACCTGCTCCAGGACCTCTACATCCTTCTTAAACTGAGGGGCCCAGAACTGGACACAGTACTCGAGGTGTGGCCTAACCAGTGCTGAGTACAGGGGCAGAATCACCTCCCTGGACCTGCTGGTGACACTGTTTCTGATACAGGCCAGGATGCCATTGGCCTTCTTGGCCACCTGGCCACACTGCTGGCTCATGTTCAGCTTCCTGGCAAGCCAGACTCCCAGGTCCCTTTCTGCCTGGCTGCTCTCCAGCCACTCTTTCCCCAGCCTGTAGCGCTGCATGGGGTTGTTGTGGCCAAAGTGCAGGACCCGGCACTTGGCCTTGTTGAACCTCATCCTGTTGGAATCGGCCCAGCTCTCTAGTCTGTCCAGGTCCCTCTGCAGAGCCCTCCTGCCTTTGAGTTGGTCCACACTTCCTCCTAGCTTGGTGTCATCTGGGAATTTGCTGATGATGGACTCAATCCCTTCGTCTAAGTCGTCGATAAAGATATTGAATAGAACTGGGCCCAATACTGATCCCTGGGGGACACCACTAGTGACCGGCCGCCATTTTGATGCAGCCCCGTTCAGCACCACTCTCTGGGCCCGGCCCTCCAGCCAGTTCCTAACCCAGCACAGGGTGCTCCTGTCCAAGCTGCGGGCTGACAGCTTTTTCAGGAGAATGCTATGGGGGACGGTGTCAAAGGCCTTGCTGAAGTCCAGGCAGACCACATCCACAGCCTTCCCCTCATCCCCCAGGCAGTCACCCGATGATAAAAGGAGCTCAGGTTGGTCAGACAGGACCTGCCCTTCCTAACCCCGTGCTGGCTGGGTCTGATCCCTTGCCCATCCTGCAGGTGCTGTGTGATTGCACTGAGGATGAGCTGTTCCATAACCCTGCCAGGCACTGAGGTCAGGCTGACGGGCCTGGAGTTTCCCGGGTCAGTTTCAAGAAGGACCCCACAATAATTATTATTAAAGAATGTACAAATATTTTTCATTTCTTTCCTGCTACCTCAGCCATAAAGCACTCATTCTGCAGCTGGATTATCTGGACAAGCAAGAAAACCAATGATATTTAGGAAAATTATGTATATATAAGCTTGGGCAGGCTTATTTAAGCCATAAAAACTATATAGAAACATCAAAACTTATTTAATCCATAAAAAATCCAAATAAGGGGATGAGAGATGAGCAAGAAGTTCATCAGATTTTTTATGGATTAGACTGGAATTAAAGAAATTATTCCTTGGTTGAGTTGGGTCATAAATAGAATGACAGTATGGAATGTCAAGCTTTTCCCCCCCCCCTTTTGTTTTTAATTTGCATTTTATTTTAATCTGGTCTTTATTTCTTTTTCCCAGTTGCAAAGCTGGGGTAAGTTTTGCTTCTGATCAAGTTATTTCTCTTCTGTAAAAGATTTTTGGGGCAATAATTGAGAAATACATCAGAAAGATTTGCAGACCACAGCAAGAAAGGTGAAGAGGAAAAACTTTGATCCCTGCAAATTCCAGCATCCCTCCTTCCAGAGACCAAAAAACCAAATTGGGACAAAAGAATAAATTGTAAAAATTGGGAATTTTTAAATAGAAAAAGCCTTCTTCCCTAAAACCAGCCTATTTTTCCACCTGAGAAGGAAGCTTAGAAACAAGGAGGAAGGAATAAAGTGGCTCTGCTGAGCAGGAGGGTTTTTTTGGTCAAAACACAAAGCAAAATGCTCCTAAATGCAAAGTTCCTTCATCAGCCTGAATTAGGAGGGGAATTCAATATCCATAAATCCCTTTTCAATCCCATTTCATTGCCACTGGGAGCTGGAGCTGTTCTCTCATTGCAACTCCCAAAATACCAACCCCTTGAAAAGTGCTTTTACACCACTAAGAAAACCCCCCAAAAAGTTAAATTTACCCAGGAAACTCCAGGCCCGTCAGCCTGACCTCAGTGCCTGGCAGGGTCATGGAACAGCTCATCCTGGGGGCAATCCCACAGCACCTGCAGGATGGGCAAGGGATCAGACCCAGCCAGCACGGGGTTAGGAAGGGCAGGTCCTGTCTGAGCAACCTGAGCTCCTTTTATCATCGGGTGACTGCCTGGGGGATGAGGGGAAGGCTGTGGATGTGGTCTGCCTGGACTTCAGCAAGGCCTTTGACACCGTCTCCCCTAGGATTCTCCTGGAAAAGCTGTCAGGCCATGGCTCAGCCAGGAGCACTCTGTGCTGGGTTAGGAACTGGCTGGAGGGCCGGGCCCAGAGAGTGGTGCTGAACGGGGCTGCATCAAAATGGCGGCCGGTCACTAGTGGTGTCCCCCAGGGATCAGTGTTGGGCCCAGTGCTGTTTAATATCTTGAGGGAGGATTTAGAGGAGGGCATTGAGTCCATCCTCAGGAAATTCCCAGCTGACACTAAGCTGGGGGAAGTGTGGATCAGCTGGAAGGCAGGAGGGCTCTGCAGAGGGACCTGGAGAGACTGGAGAGTTGGGCTGATCCCAAGGGGATGAGGTTGAAGATTCCAAGGGCCGGGTCCTGCCCTTTGGCCACAAGAAGCCCCTGGGGAGCTCCAGGCTGGGCAGGGAGTGGTTGCAGCAAGGGAGCTGGGAGTCTGGCTTGCCAGGAAGCTGCAGAGGAGGCAGCAGTGTGGCCAGGTGGCCAAGAAGGCCAATGGCATCCTGGGCTGGCTGAGGAAGAGCGTGGCCAGCAGGTCCAGGGAAGGGGTTCTGCCCCTGTGCTCAGCCCTGGGGAGGCCACAGCTTGAGTCCTGTGTCCAGTTCTGGGCCCCTCAGCTCAGGAAGTTGAGGAAGGAGCTTGAGGTGCTGGAGCAGGTGCAGAGAAGAGCAAGGAGGCTGGGAAGGGATCCAGCAGAATTGCTGGGAGGAAGGAAGGGCTGAGGGAGCTGGGGGTGTTGAGGCTGGAGAAGAGGAGGCTCAGGGGAGACCTCATCACTCTCTGCAACTCCCTGAAAGGAGGTTGGAGCCAGGGGGGGGTTGGGCTCTTTTCCCAGGCAACTCTCAGCAAGACAAGAGGGCACAAAGGGTCTCAAGTTGTGGCAGGGGAGGTTTAGGTTGGAGCTGAGAAAGAATTTCTTTCTGGAGAGGGTGATCAGCCCTTGGAATGGGCTGCCCAGGGAAGTAGTGGATTCTCTGTGTCTGGAGCTCTTTCCAAAGAGCCTGGATGTGGCACTGAGTGCCATGGGCTGGGAACCACGGGGGGAGTGGATCAAGGGTTGGACTCGATGAGCTCTGAGCTCCCTTCCAACCCAGCCAATTCTATGATTCTATGATTAATACTCTAAAGTAATTTAAATCAAGCATTTCTTTTCAGGCTGACACAATGTTAGCCCCAGGACATCTTTGCCCAGCCCAAAGGACAATGAAATGATGACAGCAGGGAAACTGAGGCTGAATTTCCAGAAAATAAAAATAAAAATTCAAATATTGAGCAAGGAGGAGCCTGATCTCTTGGGGTTCAGGAAAACAGAGCAGAGAAATGACCAGCAAATCCAGACTGGGAAACTGGAAAATTTACTGGCCACTTCCAAGCCCAATGATCTATTAATTTTAATTATTTTAATTCCCTGAACCTCTCCCTAACCAAGGCTGCTCCTTCTTCAATCCAATCTCCTCGAGTTCAAGCTGAGTAAATCTCTGCCAGGCACGAAAAAAAAATGAAAGCAAACCCTTTTTCCTAAATGAAATTTGTTAATTAAAGCCACCTTTTAATGAAGCACAAGGGTAGGGGAGAGGGGGGATGCTGAGGGGCTGGGTCCCCACGAAGCATTACTCAAGAGCCCAGCAGAAAAAAGAGGTTTTGCTGTCTCTTCACACCCAAATTAAAGGGAAAAGAAGAGTTTCTGCTGTCTTTTCATACCCAAATTAAATGGAATATAAGTTCCAAACACTTTGGGACTCTGGGATGTTGTTCTCCTCCAGGTTGATACGCTCAGTAAACTGAAAATGGTGGGAAAATCAGTGTGCTGACACAGATTTCAGCCCTTTTAGCTCCCCCTTTTCAACCATGCAGGTTTTTTATGAGCAAAATAAATGTCTGGCTCACAGATGTCTGTGAAAAAAAACCCTGCAGAAGTTGTGTTTTCAGCTGAGGCACTCACAGAGCAGAGGTATCACCAATCCTGCCATTAACTGAGAAGGAAAATCTGAAATTACATCTGAGATACTCCAGGCACGTTAACTACAGACCAAAAACTTCAGGCTTGGAAGAGTCCAGGTACAAAATAAAATGAAATATTCTCTCTAAAGATCTCTCCTGTTTTAATTACAGACATTTAGGGCCACAGATGGATGGCAGGCAAGAGAACAAGGTGAAGCCAACAGACAATATGGTGCAACAGAAGGAGAAGCACTTGCTTCACCATGGGCTCAGCACTCATCTTGGTGTAAAAAAAAAAAAAAGGTGTTTAAGAAGGATTAAAGCAGAGGAAATTATAATTTAAACTTGTAAAAGTATCAGCACTGCAGGTGTCCTGCCATATCCTCAGGGATATATTCCCAGGAAAGCTCTAAATCCAGTTTCCACCCAAGGGAATGCCCAAGGATGATGGCCCGAAGCATCCTCTGGTGAGGAAAACCAGGATAAAATTCTTTTCCTCTGCCAGGATCCCAGTCAAAACCAGTGAAAAGAGCTCTGCTAAAAGTGGGAAATAAAAAAGCACCGGGTTTAGTGGGAACTGGATCATCCTTCTGGTCCCTTCCGAACCCAAATCCTTCTGGGATTCTGGAAAATCCCAAGTTTGGCTCCAAGGATCTTACCCAGCCCTCAGAGAGGAGGAGAGAGCAGAACCTTGGGATGGATCTGAATCCAGAAGCATCTTTGCTGGGATTATGGAATGGGAGCCAGAGCCTGGGAAGGGGATCCTGGAGGATTTGAGGCATTGATGGAGTTGAGGAGCTGGATTTTGATTTCTCTGTTAAATCCAGAGTTGATTATTCCTCCTCCTGGAGAAAAAGGATTCCCAAAGCATGGATCCACAGCAGGAGCTTCCTCAGGATTCTGCTGCTCCCAACTCCTTCTTTATGCTGATTCCTCAACTCAGCAACAAAAAGGGAATTCCAAGCTGATTAAAACCAAGTATTCTGCTGGTGTTCAGGTACCAAGAAAGCAAAAAAAACCCAGAAAAGCAACTAAAGAGTAGAAATCACTTAGAGTAACAGAAAGGTAGAATTTGGTTCATGGAAAGCTGCAGAAGCTGCCAGGGGTTTGTTTCTCTTTGCCCTCATCCCCAAAAGACCTCTAAATTCCTGGATTTTTAGTGTATTTGAAGAGATTTTACTTGGAATCATTATTAGCAGGAAACTAAAACACCTGCTGGAATAAATGAAGCAGTGTTGTTACTTTTAAAATATTTAAGTGGTTTAAAGGTGAGGCACAGCAGATTTTTACTGCATTTTAGGGGTTGAAGTTTTAATTGGGCATAAATTAAAAGATATGGAATAGGAATAAGAGCTGTGGCATCAAAAAAGAACTAAATATTAGGAAAAAAAATAAATGATAGCAAAGAATTAACTTCTAGACAGGACTACAAGTTCCCTTTCAAGCAAAACTATTGGATGATTCTATAATTCCTCCAGAAGTTAAAATAAATCCCATATTTGGCTGTGGATGTGGTCTACCCAGACTTCAGCAAGGCCTTTGACAGCGTCTCCCCTAGGATTCTCCTGGAAAAGCTGTCAGGCCATGGCTCAGCCAGGAGCACTCTGTGCTGGGTTAGGAACTGGCTGGAGGGCCGGGCCCAGAGAGTGGTGCTGAACGGGGCTGCATCAAAATGGCGGCCGGTCACTAGTGGTGTCCCCCAGGGATCAGTGTTGGGCCCAGTGCTGTTTAATATCTTGAGGGAGGATTTAGAGGAGGGCATTGAGTCCATCCTCAGGAAATTCCCAGCTGACACTAAGCTGGGGGGAAGTGTGGATCAGCTGGAAGGCAGGAGGGCTCTGCAGAGGGACCTGGAGAGACTGGAGAGTTGGGCTGATCCCAAGGGGATGAGGTTGAAGATTCCAAGGGCCGGGTCCTGCACTTTGGCCACAAGAAGCCCCTGGGGAGCTCCAGGCTGGGCAGGGAGTGGTTGCAGCAAGGGAGCTGGGAGTCTGGCTTGCCAGGAAGCTGAAGAGGAGGCAGCAGTGTGGCCAGGTGGCCAAGAAGGCCAATGGCATCCTGGGCTGGCTGAGGAAGAGCGTGGCCAGCAGGTCCAGGGAAGGGATTCTGCCCCTGTGCTCAGCCCTGGGAGGCCACAGCTTGAGTCCTGTGTCCAGTTCTGGGCCCCTCAGCAAGTCCCTCAGGAAGGAGCTTGAGGTGCTGGAGCAGGTGCAGAGAAGAGCAAGGAGGCTGGGAAGGGATCCAGCAGAATTCCTGGGAGGAAGGAAGGGCTGAGGGACTGGGGGTGTTGAGGCTGGAGAAGAGGAGGCTCAGGGGAGACCTCATCACTCTCTGCAACTCCCTGAAAGGAGGTTGGAGCCAGGGGGGGGTTGGGCTCTTTTCCCAGGCAACTCTCAGCAAGACAAGAGGGCACAAAGGGTCTCAAGTTGTGCCAGGGGAGGTTTAGGTTGGAGCTGAGAAAGAATTTCTTTCTGGAGAGGGTGATCAGACCTTGGAATGGGCTGCCCAGGGAAGTAGTGGATTCTCTGTGTCTGGAGCTCTTTCCAACGAGCCTGGATGTGGCACTCAGTGCCATGGGCTGGGAACCACGGGGGGAGTGGATCAAGGGTTGGACTTGATGAGCTCGAGCTCCCTTCCAACCCAGCCCATTCTGTGATTCTATGATAAATAAAATCATCACCTCCAGCTCCCTTCCCTTTCAATGGGAGATCCCAACTGGAATATAAAAAAAAAAAAAAAAAAAAGGACAGAATAGATGGAAAGAGACAAATATTCCCCTAATTTCCTAAGGATTTCCCGTTGGAAATAGAACCATGAGTCTCCCTTTGTGCATGACGTGCTTGGAAATAAAATAAAGCAACATTAAGGAATGATACCACAGAGAAAGCACTCAGGAATCCTCCCTTCCATTAAAAAGATAAAATAAAATAAAATACAAAGCACTACAGCTCATCAAGTGATGCAAAAAGCCACCCTTGTTATCATGGCAAGCAGAAAAAAACCCCTAAAAATTAAAATTAAGGGGTGATCCTTCCAATCAAAGCTCTCCAGCTCTAATGGCTGTCCTGTAGATTTATTAAGAATAGCTTTATTTATTGATTCTGCCTCTTTTTGGAGCTGCAAATCATGTTTAGGAGGCAAGTGGCATCTGTTTTAGTTTTATTCACTCTTGTTTTAGGTGAGGATTGCCATGGAGTAGCCTCAAATTAGGCCTCAGAAATGGTAGGAATTAAAAATTAAATTAGAAATTAAAGAGGTCAGCAAGGGATGACTCTAGTTGGTATAAATCAAGTTACACCTCCCAAATATTTAGTTTTTGAAAGTATTATTTCTCTTTTATATAAAATAAAGCACTCAGCAATCCAGGGAATGAGAAATACTGAATGTTTTACACCAAATTTTGCTTTTTTTGCCCATTAAAGCACTTCCTTAATTTGGACAGAGCAGGTTCCTTGTCTTTATTCCATAGTTTCCTCAAAGTGCTACCTCTGTGTCCCTAACCCAACCCATTTTCTCATGAAATCACAAGAAATTAAGATCTAAAAACTCCAAAAGAAATTAATAAACCCCCCAAAAACAGCTCAGGCAAGGACATCTATTCCATTTCATGACTCCCAACCCATTCTACACGCACTTTAAGAGGTTTAATGTAAATCCCTGGGATTTACACCAATCAAAAATTAATTTCAGAAAATAATGGAGCTGTAACATTAAGCAGGGATTAAATTTCTCCAAACCTCCAAGATTTCCACAGCTTTCCCAGCACCTGGAGCTTCTTTCAGGAGCAGCTTCAATGCCAATTGGAGCGGGAGGAGCCATTCTTGCTCCTGAAGCTCGACGAGCTGCTGGTCTCTTCCAGGACTCCAGCCACCACACAGAGCTTCCAGGGTAGAAGTGGAGCTGGAAGAGCCTTTCTTGCTCCAGAGGCTCGACAAGCTGCTGGCCTCTCCATGCCTCAGACCAGAGTGAGCTGAGGTGCCTTCTGTGGGTGTGTGTCCCACCTTTATTGGCCCCCTGGTCTTGCTCATGCCCAATAGGGGCCTGTCCTAATCAGGCACAGGTGGACTCACACCCACTCTTTGGCAACTCAAGGCACCTTGAGTTGCCAAAGACATTTTTAAGCCCATTTATCTCCTCTCTCTGAAAACTCCTGTCTAGATAAGTACACAGCAAAGTTTGGAGTCCCAGCAGCACAAGAAGAAAATTAAAATTCAATTTTTTAATTCAAATTAAAAGCATTTTAATACTTGGTAGCACCAACAGTGTCACGTTTGGGGGCCAAGCATCACCTAAAATAGCTTTTAAATCACTAAAAGCACTAAGAAATAAGTTGCTGCTCAGCTGAGAAATTTTTAGCCTGATTTCTCAGCTAAAGAAATAAGAAAAATTATTTTTGTTTCTTCTTCTACTTGCTCAACACATAGGGTTGAAGAAATGCTTTGCAACAGTGGTTGGAGAATTCTGCTCTTTTTCTTCTTGGGATCTTGACCTCCAAAAGAACCCAAAAAAGGCTTTCCCCAATAAAAGAGGAGTTGAGTGAGGTTGGAGGTAATGTGCCATCTTCTGAGAGCTGCCATAATACCATATTAAAAGGGATTTTTTCCACAAAAATAGGATTTCAGGTGCTCAAGGTGCAACAGTGGGCAGCTCCACTTACCCACTCACTTCAGAAATTAAATATTTTTCTATTGCTTTGACAAAGCAAACAATTAACTCTTAATTATTATTCTTCTTAATGGTCTCCTCAGTCTACAACAAACTCATAGAAAAAAGTTCCAAATCCCTGAGCTCCAGCCAAACCAACCTGGGATGGCTCCAGGCATGGAGCATCTCCCCCCTCTCTGGGCCAGGGTCTCAGCATCCTTGGTGTAAAATGTTTAAATGTTTCTTCCTCTTCCAGTCTCAGTCTCCCCTCTTTCACCTTAAAAAAGGTGAAAGGTTGTTCAAGGTTGTTAAAAACAACCCCCAGCTCCCTCAGAAAATCCTGGAAAGGACCCAAGATAGGTGGTGGTTTCTTCTGTTTATTTGGGTTTTTTTAACTCCCTTGCCCAAAAATAAAATCTGATGGGTAAAGGGAGACAAATTAAATGAAGAGAAAATTAATTTAAAGGTTACTCTCATGATTCAAGAATTTATGGTGGTTTTCAGGACAAGCAGATGGATAAACAGTGACCCTGGAAGTCTCCAGACATCTGCTGGTGGTGGCTGCCAAACCAGAACCTTGCTCTAAATCCATCTCTAGCTGGTATGTAGCTTATTTTGTTTGATTTGGGGTTTTCTTCATTTTCTTTACATTACCAAATAATTATTACAGATCATTTTCATCCTAAATGACTTTCTAGGCACAACTCATTCTAAGCACTCACCAAATATTGTATCTCATCAAGGCAGAGAGCACCCCAAGGGGCTGGATGCTCAGCTAGGAGAATTCCACTCTAAAATAACCTTGGATTCCACTTTTTCTCATCCTCTGAAAGGCCAAACTTTCAGAATAACACCCTGATTTTTGAAGGCCTGATCCTGCAATAAGTCCAGGAATAAAAATATAAGAGGAGGTGGTGCAGGCTCCCTCTGAAACCCTCCAGTTTCCTAGAATCATAGAATTATAGAATTGGCTGGGTTGGAAGGGAGCTCAGAGCTCATCAAGTCCAACCCTTGATCCACTCCCCCCGTGGTTCCCAGCCCATGGCACTGAGTGCCACATCCAGGCTCTTTGGAAAGAGCTCCAGACACGGAGAATCCACTACTTCCCTGGGCAGCCCATTCCAAGGGCTGATCACCCTCTCCAGAAAGAAATTCTTTCTCAGCTCCAACCTAAACCTCCCCTGGCACAACTTGAGACCCTTTGTGCCCTCTTGTCTTGCTGAGAGTTGCCTGGGAAAAGAGCCCAACCCCCCCCTGGCTCCAACCTCCTTTCAGGGAGTTGCAGAGAGTGATGAGGTCTCCCCTGAGCCTCCTCTTCTCCAGCCTCAACACCCCCAGCTCCCTCAGCCCTTCCTTCCTCACAGCAATTCTGCTGGATCCCTTCCCAGCCTCCTTGCTCTTCTCTGCACCTGCTCCAGCACCTCAAGCTCCTTCCTGAGGGACTTCCTGAGCTGAGGGGCCCAGAACTGGACACAGGACTCAAGCTGTGGCCTCCCCAGGGCTGAGCACAGGGGCAGAATCCCTTCCCTGGACCTGCTGGCCACGCTCTTCCTCAGCCAGCCCAGGATGCCATTGGCCTTCTTGCCCACCTGGCCACACTGCTGCCTCCTCTGCAGCTTCCTGCCAAGCCAGACTCCCAGCTCCCTTGCTGCAACCACTCCCTGCCCAGCCTGGAGCTCCCCAGGGGCTTCTTGTGGCCAAAGTGCAGGACCCAGCCCTTGGAATCTTCAACCTCATCCCCTTGGGATCAGCCCAACTCTCCAGTCTCTCCAGGTCCCTCTGCAGAGCCCTCCTGCCTTCCAGCTGATCCACACTTCCCCCCAGCTTAGTGTCAGCTGGGAATTTCCTGAGGATGGACTCAATGCCCTCCTCTAAATCCTCCCTCAAGATATTAAACAGCACTGGGCCCAACACTGATCCCTGGGGGACACCACTAGTGACCGGCCGCCATTTTGATGCAGCCCCGTTCAGCACCACTCTCTGGGCCCAGCCCTCCAGCCAGTTCCTAACCCAGCACAGAGTGCTCCTGGCTGAGCCATGGCCTGACAGCTTTTCCAGGAGAATCCTAGGGGAGACGGTGTCAAAGGCCTTGCTGAAGTCTGGGTAGACCACATAAAACCCAATAATCAGCTAAATTAGAGTTTCCCTAAGATGCAGGAAGGAGACAGCAGATTTTTGTTCTCTCCAAGTGCTCTCATTTCCATTTCAGCCTCAAACCCTTGAGCCCATCAGGTCCACAAGGACCCTTGAGGAGTCCTTAGCATCAGGGGCTTCACCCAGGCAGCACCCATCAAATTCTGAGTGCTAATTCTGATTAAAACCACTTTTCACTTGCTCCATTTTCATTCTTGAAAGCACTTGTACAAAAGTAAAAGGGGAAGGGCTTCAAAAAAGCAATGTATTTTCGCTACCCTTGAGCTGGGTGTTCTTTGTGGAGCTGTCACACCTTTTCCTAATGTCTGCTTTGTTTTTTTATTATAAAGGTGGTGAAACCAAGCTCTGAGGCTTTCCTGCAAATAAAATAAAATAAAATAAAATAAAATGAAAAATCCACCTCCCTCCCCTGTACCAGTGCTTTGGGAATTTTAACCTCCCAAAACATCCAGGTTGAGCTATCCTGTGTTGTCAAAGTCTGGTTTGCTGCAATACCTTGTGCAAGAAATCAGAAAGATTCTGGGTTTGAGGCTAAGAATAAGAAATTCAGCTCTGTCTTGTCTCACCCCTCCTCTCCCAACTCTCCCAAAAAGTTTATTTGCTTTCCAAGCCATGATTAATAAAACAAATAAGAGTGAGACCTTCATTTCTCCTCTTGTTCTTTTCCCCTTCCATCCTATTTCCCTCTGCCAGTGTCTTAGGTCAACAATGTTCTGCCAACATTGAACAAAAGAAAAAAAACCAAAATGACCCAAAAGCACACAAAAAACCACACAAAAACCACACAAAACCACCCAAAAAACAAGCCACAAAAATTCTGCTCACTCAGGGACACGTGTTCTTCAGAGAGGAAAAGATGGAGATACTTTTAGAACTTGCTGCCAGATTTTCCACCTTAGTATGGAAAGGTCGGAAAAGAACCTCAGGATCAAGAAGTCCAACTGGACTCTTTTCAGCCAATTGGGAAAGAAACAGAATTCCCAAAGTCAGGAAGCACCATGGAAGTTTTCTTTACCAGAGACCACCAGTTGGGTTGTGGCCAACACAACTTGGAGGTTGTGTTCCTCCAAGATGGAAATCCCCCAGCACACCTGGACATCCCATTCCATTGGGTCATCACCCTTGGAGGAAAAATATTCCTGGTCCATTTCCACTCTTTCCAAGCAGAAAAATCTCACAAAAACGACCCAAAAAACACCCAAAAAACAAGCCACAAGAATTCTGCTCACTCAGGGACACGTGTCCTTCAGAGAGGAAAAGATGGAGATGCTTGGAGAACTTCCTGCCAGATTTTCCACATTAGTATGGAAAGGTTGGAAAAGAACCTCAGGATCAAGAAGTCCAACTGGACTCTTTTCAGACAATTGGGAAAGAAACAGAATTCCCAAAGTCAGGAAGCACCATGGAAGTTTTCTTTACCAGAGACCACCAGCTGGGTTGTGGCCAACACAACTTGGAGGTTGTGTTCCTCCAAGATGGAAATCCCCCAGCACACCTGGACATCCCATTCCATTGGGTCATCACCCTTGGAGGAAAAATATTCCTGGTCCATTTCCACTCCTTCCAAGCAGAAAAATCTCACAAAAACCACCCAAAACCACCCAAAAAAACAAGCCACAAGAATTCTGCTCACTCAGGGACACGTGTCCTTCAGAGAGGAAAAGATGGAGATGCATGTAGAACCTCCTGCCAGATTTTCCACCTTAGTATGGAAAGGTTGGAAAAGAACCTCAGGATCAAGAAGTCCAACTGGACTCTTTTCAGCCAATTGGGAAAGAAACAGAATTCCCAAAGTCAGGAAGCACCATGGAAGGTTTCTTTACCAGAGACCACCAGCTGGGTTGTGTCCAACTGGGACTTGAGTTCCTCCAAGATGGAAATCCCCCAGCACACCTGGACATCCCATTCCATTGGGTCATCACCCTTGGAGGAAAAATATTCCTGGTCCATTTCCACTCTTTCCAAGCAGAAAAATCTCACAAAAACGACCCAAAACCACCCAAAAAACAAGCCACAAGAATTCTGCTCACCCAGGGACACGTGTCCTTCAGAGAGGAAAAGATGGAGATGCTTGGAGAACTTCCTGCCAGATTTTCCACCTTAGTATGGAAAGGTTGGAAAAGAACCTCAGGATCAAGAAGTCCAACTGGACTCTTTTCAGCCAATTGGGAAAGAAACAGAATTACCAAAGTCAGGAAGCACCATGGAAGGTTTCTAGACCACCAGCTGGGTTGTGTCCAACTGGGATTTGAGTTCCTCCAAGATGGAAAGCCCCCAGCACACCTGGACATCCCATTCCATTGGGTCATCACCCTTGGAGGAAAAATACTCCTGGTCCATTTCCACTCTTTCCAAGAAGAAAAATCTCACAAAAACGACCCAAAACCACCCAAAAAACAAGCCACAAAAATTCTGCTCACTCAGGGACACGTGTCCTTCAGAGAGGAAAAGATGGAGATGCTTGGAGAACTTCCTGCCAGATTTTCCACCTTAGTATGGAAAGGTTGGAAAAGAACCTCAGGATCAAGAAGTCCAACTGGACTCTTTTCAGCCAATTGGGAAAGAAACAGAATTCCCAAAGTCAGGAAGCACCATGGAAGTTTTCTAGACCACCAGCTGGGTTGTGTCCAACTGGGATTTGAGTTCCTCCAAGATGAAAATCCCCCAGCACACCTGGACATCCCATTCCATTGGGTCATCACCCTTGGAGGAAAAATATTCCTGGTCCATTTCCACTCTTTCCAAGCAGAAAAATCTCACAAAAACGACCCAAAACCACCCAAAAAACAAGCCACAAGAATTCTGCTCACCCAGGGACACGTGTTCTTCAGAGAGGAAAAGATGGAGATACTTTTAGAACTTGCTGCCAGATTTTCCACCTTAGTATGGAAAGGTTGGAAAAGAACCTCAGGATCAAGAAGTCCAACTGGACTCTTTTCAGCCAATTGGGAAAGAAACAGAATTCCCAAAGTCAGGAAGCACCATGGAAGTTTTCTTTACCAGAGACCACCAGTTGGGTTGTGGCCAACACAACTTGGAGGTTGTGTTCCTCCAAGATGGAAATCCCCCAGCACACCTGGACATCCCATTCCATTGGGTCATCACCCTTGGAGGAAAAATATTCCTGGTCCATTTCCACTCTTTCCAAGCAGAAAAATCTCACAAAAACGACCCAAAACCACCCAAAAAACAAGCCACAAGAATTCTGCTCACTCAGGGACACGTGTCCTTCAGAGAGGAAAAGATGGAGATGCTTGGAGAACTTCCTGCCAGATTTTCCACCTTAGTATGGAAAGGTTGGAAAAGAACCTCAGGATCAAGAAGTCCAACTGGACTCTTTCCAGCCAATTGGGAAAGAAACAGAATTCCCAAAGTCAGGAAGCACCATGGAAGTTTTCTTTACCAGAGACCATCAGCTGGGTTGTGGCCAACACAACTTGGAGGTTGTGTTCCTCCAAGATGGAAATCCCCCAGCACACCTGGACATCCCATTCCATTGGGTCATCACCCTTGGAGGAAAAATATTCCTGGTCCATTTCCACTCCTTCCAAGCAGAAAAATCTCACAAAAACAAACCAAAACCACACAAAAGACACCCAAAACCACCCAAAAACCAAGCCACAAAAATTCTGCTCACCCAGGGACACGTGTCCTTCAGAGAGGAAAAGATGGAGATGCTTGTAGAACCTCCTGCCAGATTTTCCACCTTATTATGGAAAGGTTGGAAAAGAACCTCAGGATCAAGAAGTCCAACTGGACTCTTTTCAGCCAATTGGGAAAGAAACAGAATTCCCAAAGTCAGGAAGCACCATGGAAGTTTTCTAGACCACCAGCTGGGTTGTGGCCAACTGGGACTTGAGTTCCTCCAAGATGGAAATCTCCCAGCACACCTGGACATCCCATTCCATTGGGTCATCACCCTTGGAGGAAAAATATTCCTGGTCCATTTCCACTCTTTCTTATTTATTTTCTTGTCCCCAGGACACCAACACCAGACACCAGCTGGAACGTCTCCTCCCAGTCTAACTGGGATGATACTGGGTGGCAAAAAGCTCCTGTATTGAACTTCAGGGTTTTATTTTTATTATTATTATTTATTTTATTATCCCCTGGACATCAAGACCAGGCACCAGCTGGAATGTCTCCTCCCAGTCTAACTGGGATGATACTGGGAAGACACAGGGTGGCAAAAAGCTCTTGGATTGAACTTCAGGGTGGCTTTTTATTATTATTATTATTATTATTATTATTATTATTATTACTTATTTTCTTGTCCCCAGGACACCAAGACCAGACACCAGCTGGAACGTCTCCTCCCAGTCTAACTGGGATGATACTGGGTGACAAAAAGCTCCTGTATTGAACTTCAGGGTTTTATTTTTATTATTATTATTTATTTTCTTGTCCCGAGGACACCAAGACCAGACACCAGCTGGAATGTCTCCTCCCAGTCTAACTGGGATGATACTGGGAAGACACAGGGTGGCAAAAAGCTCTTGGATTGAACTTCAGGGTTTTATTTTTATTATTATTTATTTTATTGTCCCCAGGACACCAAGACCAGGCACCAGCTGGAGTGTCTCCTCCCAGTCTAACTGGGAAGATACTGGGAAGACACAGGGTGGCAAAAAGCTCTTGGATTGAACTTCAGGGTTGTTTTTTTTTATTATTTATTTTATTATCCCCTGGACATCAAGACCAGGCACCAGCTGGAATGTCTCCTCCCAGTCTAACTGGGATGATACTGGGAAGACACAGGGTGGCAAAAAGCTCCTGGATTGAACTTCAGGGTTTTATTTTTATTATTATTAATTATTTTCTTGTCCCAGTACACCAAGACCAGACACCAGCTGGAATGTCTCCTCCCAGTCTAACTGGGATGATACTGGGTGGCAAAAAGCTCTTGGATTGAACTTCAGGGTTTTATTTTTATTATTATTATTTATTTTCTTGTTCCCAGAACACCAAGACCAGACACCAGCTGGAATGTCTCCTCCCAGTCTAACTGGGATGATACTGGGAAGACACAGGGTGGCAAAAAGCTCTTGGATTGAACTTCAGGGTTTTATTTTTATTATTATTATTTATTTTATTATCCCCTGGACATCAAGACCAGGCACCAGCTGGAATGTCTCCTCCCAGTCTAACTGGGATGATACTGGGAAGACACAGGACGGCAAAAAGCTCTTGGATTGAACTTCAAGGTTGTTTTCTATTATTATTATTTATTTTCTTGTCCCCAGGACACCAACACCAGACACCAGCTGGAGTGTCTCCTCCCAGTCTTACTGGGATGATACTGGGTGGCAAAAAGCTCCTGGATTGAACTTCAGGGTTTTATTTTTATTATTATTAATTATTTTCTTGTCCCAGTACACCAAGACCAGACACCAGCTGGAATGTCTCCTCCCAGTCTAACTGGGAAGATACTGGGAAGACACAGGGTGGCAAAAAGCTCTTGGATTGAACTTCAGGGTTTTATTTTTATTATTATTATTTATTTTCTTGTCCCAGTACACCAAGACCAGACACCAGCTGGAATGTCTCCTCCCAGTCTAACTGGGAAGATACTGGGAAGACACAGGGTGGCAAAAAGCTCTTGGATTGAACTTCAGGGTTTTATTTTTATTATTATTTTATTGTCCCCAGGACACCAAGACCAGACACCAGCTGGAATGTCTCCTCCCAGTCTAACTGGGAAGATACTGGGAAGACACAGGGTGGCAAAAAGCTCTTGGATTGAACTTCAGGGTTGGTTTTTTTTATTATTTATTTTATTATCCCCTGGACATCAAGACCAGGCACCAGCTGGAATGTCTCCTCCCAGTCTAACTGGGAAGATACTGGGTGGCAAAAAGCTCCTGTATTGAACTTCAGGGTTTTATTTTTATTATTATTATTTATTTTATTGTCCCCAGGACACCAACACCAGACACCAGCTGGAGTGTCTCCTCCCAGTCTAACTGGGATGATACTGGGTGGCAAAAAGCTCCTGGACTGAACTTCAGGGTTTTATTTTTATTATTATTATTTATTTTCTTGTCCCTAGGACACCAAGACCAGACACCAGCTGGAATGTCTCCTCCCAGTCTAACTGGGATGATACTGGGAAGACACAGGGTGACAAAAAGCTCCTGGATTTAACTTCAGGGTTGGTTTTTTTTATTATTATTTATTTTATTATCCCCAGGACACCAAGACCAGACACAAGATGCTGCTCCAGGGTGCCTGAAGAAACTCAGAGCTCACCTAAGCACTTAATCCTCTCCCCAGCACAGAAAACAATTTTATCCCATTTTCCCAAGGTTGCTAAGTTGGTTTTTTTGCCCACCCAGGGCATTTTCTAAGAGGTTTGATCAGAGTGACCACAAACAGAGGAGCTCCAGCCATATGAAGAGCAGAAACCAGAAGCATCTCCTTAAGACTTGGAATATCAAAAATCAAATTATCATCAAGACAACTGCTCCAAATTCTAGTTGGGATCAATGAGACTTGGTAGATTTTTATTTAAAGGATTTCCAAACATTTTTTTCCCCAATAAGGAGGTGAATTGAGGACTCCACATGGATGAAGAGGCCAAAGATTCCTTTTAAACACCAAACACCTTTCACAAAAACATTTGCAAAGGCACTGAGGAGCCATAAGTGTTCTCAGATGCCTTGTAACCAACTTTTTTTTCCTCCTGCCAGAGACCTACACAAATGTTTTAAAAGAAATACAAAAAAGCTGCCAATCCCACTGAACTGTATTATGTTTTCTTGTCTGCAAAAACATCCCTTAACCATCACAATTTGTACATTTCCTTCCCTCAGGGGTTTGATGCTTTTTTTTTTCTTGTTTTTTTCTGCTCTCTAACTCATCAGCAAAGCAGGTAATTTCCAACTTGAGAGGTTTCACTTGTTTTGAAGACAATAAAATATGCAGCAGGTAACTCAAAGCACCAAAGAGCTGATTAGACACCTTTTAACAAGAATAATACCTTGTCAGAATGAAATTACTGCTGGGGAAATCTCTCATCTACATCCCCTTCTTCTGAAAAGGGGGGAAAAGAGAAAACCCAGAGCACCTGAAGTGCTTTTGTGTATTTTTTTTTCCTCTTTTTAAGAAAAAAAGCTCTGCCAAAGGGCTATTCCAACACTGTAGAATCCTCCCTACCTGCAACCATGACCTTTGCTGTCCTGCTGAGGATGGCTCCAATGCCTTCTAGAGATGCTTCACACTGGTAGAGCCCTTCATCTGGTTTGTGATGTCTGGAATGGACAATATTTTCTATCAAGAGGGATCCATTGGCCAACTGCTGCCTCCTTTCATCTACTGCCAGGTTCAAGAAGACAGCATCTTTCTTCCACTTGATCACTGGGGTTCCTCTGTCTGATTCTGCTCTGCAATTCAACACCAAGTTGCTTCCACGCATGGTGACAGCATCTGAAGGCTCAGCCAAGAACCTCAAGGATGTGAAAGGCTTGGTTTGGGAACCTAAAATAAGAAAAAAAAAGAAGAGGAAAGGAGTTAACAGAGGGGCTGAGTTTCTAAGGAGGACGGAACGTGCTAGGAGGTCCCTTCCAACCCAAAGCATCCTATGGTGCTGTGCTAAAAACTCAAAAGAAGGAGATACCAAAAAAAAGATACTGTAGATATAGCTGGCAAACATCAGAAGAATTTAACTGTAGATTGTAAGCACACACAGAAAAAACCCCCAAACATAAATTGCATTTTTGTCCCATCACTCCAGAACCACTATTTGTCATTAAACAGATATTTTACATGGAAAAAAACCAGAGATAAAGCACCCCTAAAAATCCAGACAGCTCCATCCACCCGAGCTGGAGATGAGGAGAACACCACTCTACCTCTGGAGGTGTATTCAGAGGATTTCTTTGCTTGAAAAACTTGCTCAGCAATGTGAGTAGCACAAGAAGAGTGTGGGACCTCCTGGTGGCAACAAGTGGGAGGGAAAGCACACCCAAGATCATAGAATCATAGAATCATAGAATTAGCTGGGTTGGAAGGGACCTCAGAGATCATCCAGTCCAACCCTTGACCCACCGGAGCAGTTGCTAGACCATGGCACTGAGTGCCACATCCAGTCTTTTTTTAAATGTCTCCAGGGACGGAGAATCTACCACCTCACCGGGCAGTCCATTCCATAGCCTGATCACCCTCTCCGTGAAGAAATTCTTTCTAATATCTAACCTAAACCTCCCCTGGCACAACTTAAGACTGTGTCCTCTTGTCTTGTTGAAGGTCGTCTGTGAAAAGAGTCCAGTTCCCACCTCGCTACAGCCTCCTTTCAGGGAGTTGTAGACAGCAATGAGGTCTCCCCTGAGCCTCCTCTTCTTCAGGCTGAACACCCCCAGCTCCCTCAGCTCTCCTCATAGGGTCTGTGCTCGAGTCCCTTCACCAGCCTGGTTGCCCTCCTTTGGACCTGTTCCAGGACCTCTACATCCTTCTTAAACTGAGGGGCCCAGAACTGGACACAGTACTCGAGGTGTGGCCTCACCAGCGCTGAGTACAGGGGCAGAATCACCTCCCTGGACCTGCTGGTGACGCTGTTTCTGATACAGGCCAGGATGCCATTGGCCTTCTTGGCCACCTGGGCACACTGCTGGCTCATGTTCAGTTTCTTGTCAATGCAGACTCCCAGGTCCCTTTCTGCCTGGCTGCTCTCCAGCCACTCTGTCCCCAGCCTGTAGCGCTGCATGGGGTTGTTGTGGCCAAAGTGCAGGACCCGGCACTTGGCCTTGTTGAACCTCATCCCGTTGGAATCGGCCCAGCTCTCCAGTCTCTCCAGGTCCCTCTGCAGAGCCCTCCTGCCTTTGAGTTGGTCCACACTTCCCCCCAGCTTGGTGTCATCTGGGAATTTGCTGATGATGGACTCAATGCCCTCCTCTAAATCCTCCCTCAAGATATTAAACAGCACTGGGCCCAACACTGATCCCTGGGGGACACCACTAGTGACCGGCCGCCATTTTGATGCAGCCCCGTTCAGCACCACTCTCTGGGCCCGGCCCTCCAGCCAGTTCCTAACCCAGCACAGAGTGCTCCTGGCTGAGCCATGGCCTGACAGCTTTTCCAGGAGAATCCTAGGGGAGACGGTGTCAAAGGCTTTGCTGAAGTCCAGGCAGACCACATCCACAGCCTTCCCCTCATCCACCAGACGGGTCACCTGATCATAAAAGGAGCTCAGGTTGGTCAGACAGGACCTGCCCTTCCTAACCCCGTGCTGGCTCGGTCTGATCCCTTGCCCATCCTGCAGGTGCTGTGTGATTGCACTGAGGATGATCTCTCTCATATCTCTTACAAACAGTGTTAAACCTTTCAAAGCTGGTGGATCACCTTCCAGCTCCCAAAAGAAAGGTTCTCCTCACTACCAGTCTGCTGGCAGCAAGAGATAAACCCAGAGAGGTGGTGGGATTGCCAACCCTGGAAGCTCCACACCAACCCCAAAATAACACTTGAGACTCCCACCAAGAGTAGAGGTGACATTCTTAGGCCTTTGGTAACACAAAAATCAACTTTCCTTGATAATTTTTTGGGTTGAGAAAGACCTTGGAGATCACCCAGTCCAACCCTTAACCCAGCACTGCCAAGGCCACCACTGCCCCATGGCCCTCAGCACCACATCTCCAGGCCTTGGAAATCCCTCCAGGAATGATGGGGACTCCAGCCCTGTCCTGGGCAGCCTGGGCCAGGCCCTGACAACCCTTGCCAGGGAGAAATTCTTCCCAAGCTCCAATCTAAACCTCCAGCTCAATTCCTCTTCTCCCATCCCTTCTTCCTTGGGAGCAGAGCCCAACCCCCCCTGGCTCCAACCTCCTCTCAGGGGCTTGCAGAGAGCCAGAAGGTCTCCCCTCAGCCTCCTTTGCTCCAGGATCAACACCCCCAGCTCCCTCAGCTGCTCCTGGGCAGACTTCTGCTCCAGACCCTTCCCCAGCTCCCTTGCCCTTCTCTGGACACACTCCAGCCCCTCAATCTCCTTCTTGTCCTCAGGGGCCCAGAACTGAGCCCAGGATTCCAGGTGCAGCCTCACAGGGGGACAATCCCTGCCCTGCTCCTGCTGCCCACACAGTGCTGACACAAGCCAGGATGCTGGTGGCTCCACAGTCACTTCAACTGCCACATGAGAAGTGTCCTCAGCACAGAGCTCCTGTCCCCAAGCTGCCTCTGAGCTGCACAGAACCTTGGCTCAGCTTTTCATGGAATCATGGAATGATTTGGGTTGGAAAAGACCTTGGAGATCACCCAGTCCAAGCCTTAACCCAGCACTGCCAAGGCCACCCCTGCCCCATGGCCCTCAGCACCACATCTCCAGGGATTTGTGTCCCCTCCAGGAATGATGGGGACTCCAGGCCCTGCCAACCCTTGCCAGGGAGAAATTGTTCCCCAGCTCCAACCTAAACCTCCCCTAAAGGCTCAGTGGAGGGTTAGGAGATGCCACCTGTCCCCATGGGGGTCCTGAGCTTGCTGGGCCACCCTGAGCTCTGCAGCCTCTGCACTTGGGGCTGGAGTGGCTCTGAGCACAGTTCCACTTGGAGGGATCTCATCAGGCTCTGCAGAGAGTCACACAATCCTTGGGCTTGGAAAAAAACCTTGGAGAGCATCAACTCCAACCCTTAACCCAGCACTGCCAAGGCCACCACTGCCCCATGGCCCTCAGCACCACATCTCCAGGCCTTGGAAATCCCTCTGAGGTGGTTCCAAGTTCAGGTAGAGACCACTGGGTGCCCAAAGTGCAATTCTGAACCATCTGGATGTACAAATAGCTCTTTTTTTTTTCCTGGGAATCACCAAATTAATCCTTTTACTTCATTCGAGCAAATCAACACAAAACCAAGTTTCAAGAGTCAAAGTCCCTTTGACTCCTAAAGGAAGAGATGAATTTTGTTTTATAGCTGGAATAAAACTTGGAATTAATTAATGGATCTGTAACAATGCAGAAACTTGGCATTTCCTTTCCAGAAATTAATTTAATAGTCAAGCACTTACTTTCCCTGATACACCAAGTCCCAGATTTCCCTTCAAAGCATCTCAAGAAAGTTGTTGCTTCCAAAAATCCCATAAATTCAGCAAAGGAGAAAGCAAGAACTGGAAGCCTCAACTTGCAGACTCCCTAATTTAAAAGGGATTGTAACAGCAAGAGGAAAAAAGTCAAATCATGATATATTTTTTTTTTTTTTGCTGAGATTTCAGCTATGAGAGGAAATCCCCCACATGAGCCCCAAAAAGCTGCACACCTTGGCATCTAAACCATGGGGATTATCCCAAAAATCTCTTCCCAATGCAGGCAGGAGCAGGGATTTTACAACCAGGAGTTCTTTCCCTTCTCCCAGAGGCAACTGGGGTCTGGTTGGAACTCACAGCTTCACTTATGACACTGAGGCTCCTCATCCAGCTGGTTCTGACATCACCTTAAGGATCTTATCTGCCTCTTATCCCAAGGAAATAACCCAAATCAACCTCTGCATTAATTAATGGATGTATAACAATGCAGAAACTTGGCATTTCCTTTCCAGAAATTAATTTAATAGTCAAGCACTTACTTTCCTTTATACACTAAATCCCAGATTTCTCTTCAAAGCATCTCAGGAAAGTTGTTGCTTCCAAAAATCCCATAAATTCAGCAAAGGAGAAAGCAAGAACTGGAAGCCTCAACTTGCAGACTCCCTAATTTAAAAGGGATTGTAACAGCAAGAGGAAAAAAGTGAAATATTGATCTGTTTTTAATCTTAATACTGAGATATCAGCTATGGGAGGAAATCCCCCACATGAGCCCCAAAAAGCTGCACACCTTGTCATCAATTCGCAGATGACACCAAGCTGGGAGGAAGTGTGGACCAACTCGAAGGCAGGAGGGCTCTGCAGAGGGACCTGGACAGACTGGAGAGCTGGGCTGATCCCAAGGGGATGAGGTTGAAGATTCCAAGGGCCGGGTCCTGCACTTTGGCCACAACAACCCCATGGGGAGCTCCAGGCTGGGGACAGAGTGGCTGGAGAGCAGCCAGGAAGAAAGGGACCTGGGAGTCTGGATTGACAGGAAGCTGAACATGAGCCAGCAGTGTGCCCAGGTGGCCAAGAAGGCCAATGGCATCCTGGCATGTATCAGAAACAGCGTCACCAGCAGGTCCAGGGAGGTGATTCTGCCCCTGTACTCAGCGCTGGTTAGGCCACACCTCGAGTCCTGTGTCCAGTTCTGGGCCCCTCAGTTTAAGAAGGATGTAGAGGTCCTGGAACAGGTCCAAAGGAGGGCAACCAGGCTGGTGAAGGGACTCGAGCACAGGCCCTATGAGGAGAGGCTGAGAGAGCTGGGGCTGTTCAGCCTGAAGAAGAGGAGGCTCAGGGGAGACCTCATTGCTGTCTACAACTACCTGAAAGGAGGCTGTAGCGAGGTGGGAACTGGACTCTTTTCACAGACGACCTTCAGCAAGACAAGAGGACACAGTCTTAAGTTGTGCCAGGGGAGGTTTAGGTTAGATATTAGAAAGAATTTCTTCACGGAGAGGGTGATCAGGCTATGGAATGGACTGCCCGGTGAGGTGGTAGATTCTCCGTCCCTGGAGACATTTAAAAAAAGACTGGATGTGGCACTCAGTGCCATGGTCTAGCAACTGCTCCGGTGGGTCAAGGGTTGGACTAGATGATCTCTGAGGTCCCTTCCAACCCGGCTAATTCTATGATTCTATGATTCTATGATCTAAAACATGGGGAATATCCCAAAAATCTCTTCCCAATGCATGCAGGGATTTTACAACCAGTTCTCAGCATCTTAATGATCTTATCTGCCTAATATCCCAAGGAAATTACCCAAATAACCCCCTTCTGCCAAAGAAATGGGGGTATTGACAGCTTCCAGGATAGCAAATGGAAAAGTTACTCAAGTTAAACAAAGATTAACTTTCTTTTCATGCAATTACCCTTGCAGTTCAGTTGTAATTTCAGCTATTCACATCCTTTGCAAAAGGCATATTTAACCTAAATTGCTTTACTACAAGGAACTTAACAGCTTGAATAACCTGGCAAGCTTGCTGAATGCCAGAACAATTCCCAGCTCTAGAAATATGAGTCCTGCAGATGGAAGTCATGTTAACAGCTGAAAAAATGCATGAAAATTACCATATCTTATCAAAGGGATGACTTGGAAGGAGAAGAAGCTAATGGCTACGTTTTTGTAGCATGTAGATGCTGAAAGACAGAGGTGGAAAAGGAGTTGAAAATCAAATTAAGAAGCATTATAGAATCCCAGGATGGTTTGGGTTGGAAGTGACCTGAAAATTAATTTAATTCCAACTTCTAGCCATGGGCAGGGACACCTCCCACCAGCCCAGGGTGCTTCAAGTCCCATCCAACCTTCAACACTTCCAGGGATGGGGCAGCCACAGCTTTCCTGGGAAACCTCTTCCAGTGTCTCAGCACCCTCCCAGCAATTAATTTTAATTTTTTTCCCCATTTTGATTCCCATTTCAGTTTGGGAAGCCCAACATTATACCTGAAGAAGCCAGGGCAGCCTGAAGAGCATCCCCAATAACACAGCAGCTGTAAGCCCCTCTCCCACCAAATTTCTCCCTAATTCCTTAATTCCCACTAAACCTGAGTCATAGAATCATAGAATAGGCTGGGTTGGAAGGGACCTCCGACATCATCGAGTCCAACCCTTGATCAACTACCGCCACAGTCACTAGACTATGGCACTGAGTGCCATATCAAGTCGCTTTTTAAATGTCTCCAGGGACGAAGAGTCCACCACCTCCCCAGGCAGCCCGTTCCAATGTCTGATCACCCTTTCCGTGAAAAAATTCTTTCTAATATCCAATCTGAACTTCCCCCGGCACAATTTAAGACCATGCTGGGAAGCACTGGGCAGTCTTATCATGACCAGAGGAGACACAACCCCATCCGGGGAACCAAAACCTCTCCAGACACGGAGAATCCACTACTTCCCTGGGCAGCCCATTCCAAGGGCTGATCACCCTCTCCAGAAAGAAATTCTTTCTCAGCTCCAACCTAAACCTCCCCTGGCACAACTTGAGACCCTTTGTGCCCTCTTGTCTTACTGAGAGTTGCCTGGGAAAAGAGCCCAACCCCCCCCTGGCTCCAACCTCCTTTCAGGGAGTTGTAGACAGCAATGAGGTCTCCCCTGAGCCTCCTCTTCTTCAGGCTGAACAACCCCAGCTCCCTCAGCCTCTCCTCATAGGATCTGTGTTCGAGTCCCTTCACCAGCCTGGCTGCCCTCCTTTGGACCTGTTCGAGGACCTCAATCTCCTTCTTGAACTGAGGGGCCCAGAACTGGACACAGTACTCAAGGTGTGACCTTACCAGGGCTGAGTACAGGGGCAGAATCACCTCCCTGGACCTGCTGGTGACGCTGTTTCTGATCCAGGCCAGGATGCCATTGGCCTTCTTGGCCACCTGGGCACACTGCGGCTCATGTTCAGCTTCCTGTCAATCCAGACTCCCAGGTCCCTTTCTGCCTGGCTGCTCTCCAGCCACTCTGTCCCCAGCCTGTAGCGCTGCATGGGGTTGTTGTGGCCAAAGTGCAAGACCCGGCACTTGGCCGCGTTGAAGTTCATCCCATTGGAGTCAGCCCATCTCTCCAGTCTCTCCAGGTCCCTCTGCAGAATCCTCCTGCCTTCCAGCTGATCAACACTTCTCCCCAGCTTGGTGTCATCAGCAAACTTGCTGATGATGGACTCAATCCCCTCATCCAAGTCATCAATGAAGATATTGAACAGAGATCCAACCCCATTCCCTACACTTTATCCCACTTAAATCCCAGCACATCATCTCCATGGGTTTACCCAGGTTTTGGGGATGTTCTTCCTCAGTTCAGCTGTTTTTCTATTGGGATTTTTTTTGTTAGTTTCGTCTTTTTTTCTTTTTTTTTTTTTTTCTCCTCCAGGACTTCTGGAGCTTATAGAAGGTGACAAGAATCTAAACAGCCCCCCTGTAATCCTGAGTCCTCTATCACCACAACCAGGACATCCTTGCAGCTGCCTTTTTGTGGAATATGCTTCCAAGATCAAAAAAAAAAAAGAGGGCAAAGTTCTGTTGTAGCTCTTGCAATAAATATATTTCTTTTTTTCCATGCATGCCCCTGGCTGTCGCTGACACCCAAGACTTGCATTATTTATTAAAACAGACTTAAAAGGAAATTAAGACCCTTACAAAGCAGAATTTGGTGAAACAGATGGGGCCAGAGCCCTTGGTGCTTTTTTTTGCTGCTTAGAATGAGCAGAAAGCAACCACACAGAGAGCCCCAGGAGCTCCCAGGTTTCTGGAAGCTTTATATGGATTCAATCCTTCCCACACAAAGCTATTCCAAGCACATCCAGGGTATCACAAAAGCCTCTTGGAGATCTGAAGCTCTCAGGTCAAGGAGAGCACTCTCAGCAACAACCCACGTGTCCTTTAAGGCAAAGAAAAGCAGAGAAAAAGTTGATTTTTCCAAGCTCTCCAGCCTTGCTCCCTGCCTGCTTTACATTACCCTGGGTGATGACCCCTCTGTGATCCAGGAATCCAACTAATGAGCTTCTCACCCTGCCAGGTAACATCAGACTCACTTCAAGGTTCTCATTCTCCAGGCCAGAAAAAAAATTAACATTTCAAACATCATCTCTGATGTGCTGCTTCATCACTCCCTTCCTCTCAATCCTCCACTCTGGGAAATAGAATAATCCAGGCTGAGGATTTGGGGGGTTTTTTTGCCCCCTTTCATGTTCTGCATCATTATAGAGAGGGAAGAGATGTCACAGTTGTAAAAACATTTAACCAGGCCACCCCCAGAGCTTTCAGCTTATTTTTTTTTTTTTTAATAAATATTCAGAAATCAGACTTTTTATCCATGCAGACCATCTGAATCTGGGAATCCTGAAATCATAGAATCACAGAATGGTTGGAAGGGAGTTCAGAGCTCAAGTCCAACCCTTGATCCACTCCCCCCGTGGTTCCCAGCCCATGGCACTCAGTGCCACATCCAGGCTCTTTGGAAAGATCTCCAGACACGGAGAATCCACTACTTCCCTGGGCAGCCCATTCCAAGGGCTGATCACCCTCTCCAGAAAGAAATTCTTTCTCAGCTCCAACCTAAACCTCCCCTGGCACAACTTGAGACCCTTTGTGCTCTCTTGTCTTGCTGAGAGTTGCCTGGGAAAAGAGCCCAACCCCCCCCCTGGCTCCAACCTCCTTTCAGGGAGTTGCAGAGAGTGAGGAGGTCTCCCCTGAGCCTCCTCTTCTCCAGCCTCAACACCCCCAGCTCCCTCAGCCCTTCCTTCCTCCCAGCAATTCTGCTGGATCCCTTCCCAGCCTCCTTGCTCTTCTCTGCACCTGCTCCACCACCTCAAGCTCCTTCCTGAGGGACTTGCTGAGGGGCCCAGAACTGGACACAGGACTCAAGCTGTGGCCTCCCCAGGGCTGAGCACAGGGGCAGAATCCCTTCCCTGGACCTGCTGGCCACGCTCTTCCTCAGCCAGCCCAGGATGCCATTGGCCTTCTTGGCCACCTGGCCACACTGCTGCCTCCTCTTCAGCTTCCTGGCAAGCCAGACTCCCAGCTCCCTTTCTGCTGGGGACTCCCTGCCCAGCCTGGAGCTCCCCAGGGGCTTCTTGTGGCCAAAGTGCAGGACCCGGCCCTTGGAATCTTCAACCTCATCCCCTTGGCATCAGCCCAACTCTCCAGTCTCTCCAGGTCCCTCTGCAGAGCCCTCCTGCCTTCCAGCTGATCCACACTTCCCCCCAGCTTAGTGTCAGCTGGGAATTTCCTGAGGATGGACTCAATGCCCTCCTCTAAATCCTCCCTCAAGATATTAAACAGCACTGGGCCCAACACTGATCCCTGGGGGACACCACTAGTGACCGGCCGCCATTTTGATGCAGCCCCGTTCAGCACCACTCTCTGGGCCCGACCCTCCAGCCAGTTCCTAACCCAGCACAGAGTGCTCCTGGCTGAGCCATGGCCTGACAGCTTTTCCAGGAGAATCCTAGGGGAGACGGTGTCAAAGGCCTTGCTGAAGTCCAGGCAGACCACATCCACAGCCTTCCCCTCATCCCCCAGGCAGTCACCCGATGATAAAAGGAGCTCAGGTTGCTCAGACAGGACCTGCCCTTCCTAACCCCGTGCTGGCTGGGTCTGATCCCTTGCCCATCCTGCAGGTGCTGTGGGATTGCCCCCAGGATGAGCTGTTCCATGACCCTGCCAGGCACTGAGGTCAGGCTGACGGGCCTGGAGTTTCCTGGGTCCTTTCCAGCCCTTTTTATGGATTGGTGTGACATTCCCCAACTTCCAATCAACTGGGATGTCCCCAGTGAGCCAGGAAATCCCCCCAACCTAACACCAATCCAAAAGTCTATTAGAATAAAATGTATTTATAGTCACTCACATATTTTCTCAAAAGGATTATTTTTCCCTCCCTTCCTCCTCCACAGAACTTTTTATAAATTAACTTCATGTCACACTAATCAACTTTTATTTCCAGCCTTACAATACCCACCCAAATTTGCTCCACTTTGCTAGCACAAAACTGACCCAATCTGAAGCTTCATCTCTTCATTAATAAGAGGAAAATTCTTGCTTTTCATCTTTTTATTATAACTTCTGATTTGCCTTCTGGGTTGCTGAATATTTCATTTCAACTTGCTGAAATTTGGAATTTTTAGCCTCCTGACTGCATTTGATGTTCAGAGAGAGAAATAATCAGTCCTGCTGCCACAAATGTGGAGCCCAACATGCAAGCACATAGGCTGGGGACAGAGTGGCTGGAGAGCAGCCAGGAAGAAAGGGACCTGGGAGTCTGCATTGACAAGAAACTGAACATGAGCCAGCAGTGTGCCCAGGTGGCCAAGAAGGCCAATGGCATCCTGGCCTGTATCAGAAACAGCGTCACCAGCAGGTCCAGGGAAGGGATTCTGCCCCTGTACTCAGCGCTGGTTAGGCCACACCTCGAGTCCTGTGTCCAGTTCTGGGCCCCTCAGTTTAAGAAGGATGTAGAGGTCCTGGAACAGGTCCAAAGGAGGGCAACCAGGCTGGTGAAGGGACTCGAGCACAGGCCCTATGAGGAGAGGCTGAGGGAGCTGGGGCTGTTCAGCCTGAAGAAGAGGAGGCTCAGGGGAGACCTCATTGCTGTCTACAACTCCCTGAAAGGAGGCTGTAGCGAGGTGGGAACTGGACTCTTTTCACAGACGACCTTCAACAAGACAAGAGGGCACAGTCTTAAGTTGTGCCAGGGGAGGTTTAGGTTAGATATTAGAAAGAATTTCTTCACGGAGAGGGTGATTAGGCTATGGAATGGACTGCCCGGTGAGGTGGTAGATTCTCCGTCCCTGGAGACATTTAAAAAAAGACTGGATGTGGCACTCAGTGCCATGGTCTAGCAACTGCTCCGGTGGGTCAAGGGTTGGACTAGATGATCTCTGAGGTCCCTTCCAACCCGGCTAATTCTATGATTCTATGATTCTATGAAGAGTTGTTCAATTTTTATATATATTAAAAAAAAAAGAAAAAAATGAAACGTGTTTTTTATGAGGACTTTATCCTGATGTTCCAAATCACTGCAATTTTTCAGTTGTATGTGGGAGTTCCACAAAGCAAGAAATTCACAGCATTATTGCTACTTATTCCCTAGATATTATATTTAATATACTTTTCAAGACTTAAAAGTGTAAAAGCAAAGGGAAACATGGAAAATCTTGGAGAATAAGAAGATTTTAGGGAGTCTGGAAGGGATTTTGAACGAGCTCAAAGACTTTCCAACCAGTTCTGAGGAGAGACGTTGAATTCCTGTCCCTATGGGGCTGGTTTCAATGTTCTCCCCATCAGATGCTTTCTGTCTTCTCATAATCAAAGAAATGGATCAAAATTGGGAAATCTTCACCCAAACCACCCCTCATGTCAGCTTTGGCTCTCAGAAATCATCTGTTCCCCAAAATTCTGAGGAGTCAGGCAAGCCTGGTCCTAGAGATGAGGGTTGGGAAGTCTAAAAGAAGAGTCAGAGAATCATTTGGGTTGGAAAAAACCCAACTCCAACCCTTCACCCAGCACTGCCAAGGCCACCACTGCCCCATGGCCCTCAGCACTACTTTTCCAGGGATTTGGAAGCTCTCCAGGAATGATGAGGACTCCAATCTACAATTTTTCAGTTCTTTGTGGGAGTTCCACAAAGCAAGAAATCCACAGGCACAGCATTACTGCTACTTATTCCCTATATATTATAGTTAATATACTATTTATTACATTTAATATACTTTTTAAGACCTAAAAATGTAAAAGCAAAGGCAAACATGGAAATTCTTGGAGAATAAGAAGATTTTAGGGAGTCTGGAAGGGATTTTGAACGAGCTCAAAGACTTTCCAACCAGTTCTGAGGAGAGACGTTGAATTCCTGTCCCTATGGGGCTGGTTTCAACGTTCTCCCCATCAGATGCTTTCTGTCTTCTCATAATCAAAGAAATGGATCAAAATTGGGAAATCTTCACCCAAACCACCCCTCATGTCAGCTTTGCCTGTCTAAAATCATCTGTTCCCCAAAATTCTGAGGAGTCAGGCAAGCCTGGTCCTAGAGATGAGGGTTGGGAAGTCTAAAAGAAGACTCAGAGAATCATTTGGGTTGGAAAAAACCCAACTCCAACCCTTCACCCAGCACTGCCAAGGCCACCACTGCCCCATGGCCCTCAGCACCACTTTTCCAGGGATTTGGAAGCTCTCCAGGAATGATGAGGACTCCAATCTACAATTTTTCAGTTCTTTCTGGGAGTTCCACAAAGCAAGAAATCCACAGGCACAGCATTACTGATACTTATTCCCTATATATTATAGTTAATATACTATATATTACATTTAATATACCTTTTAAGACCTAAAAATGTAAAAGCAAAGGGAAACATGGAAATTCTTGGAGAATAAGAAGATTTTAGGGGGTCTGGAAGGGATTTTGAACGAGCTCAAAGACTTTCCAACCAGTTCTGAGGAGAGACGTTGAATTCCTGTCCCTATGGGGCTGGTTTCAATGTTCTCCCCAACAGATGCTTTCTGTCTTTCTCATAATCAAAGAAATGGATCAAAATTGGGAAATCTTCACCCAAAGCACCCCCTGTGTCAGCTTTGCCTGTCTAAAATCATCTGTTCCCCAAAATTCTGAGGAGTCAGGTAAGCCTGGCCCTGGAGATGAGGGTTGGGAAGTCTAAAAGAAGACTCAGAGAATCATTTGGGTTGGAAAAAACCCAAATCCAACCCTTCACCCAGCACTGCCAAGGCCACCACTGCCCCATGGCCCTCAGCACCACTTTTCCAGGGATTTGGAAGCCCTCCAGGAATGATGAGGTCTCCAATCCAATGGCAAAAAGCTGTCCTCAACCACCTCTCTCCCATCTTGGTGACCCTACAGAGCAACTTTCTCAATAATTAATAATAAAAGAGCAATTCTTTCACTCAACCTTCAAAGTTTTTCAGTATTTCAGGGAGCTGCATCCTCCAGATAAATCTCAGAGTCCAGAAGAAAATAGGGAAGAAGCACCCTAAGGGATGCTTATCTGTGGATATGGGACTAAGTCAAGCAAAAAGGAGAAGTGAATTTGGGGAATGTGACTACAGAGGCAGCAAATCCAATCAAATCAGACGATTAAATGACATTATTATTGGATTAAATCCCCTAGATGAAAAATGGATGAGGAAAAAAAGGGGTGAGCAACCCCAAGTGTGAGGAGGAGGAGGAGGAAATGCCCCAGGGAGATTCAAGGAGCAGAAAGGGGAAAAAAAATAGGAAAGGGGAGGGGGGAAAAATTAATTCAGAACTGAATCCAAGCCTAGAAGAAAAGGGATAAAAGGGTGAGTTGAGTGGGATACAAGGGAGGAAGGAGAGGGAGGAAGGAGAGGGAGGGAGGAAGGAGAGGGAGGGAGGAAGGAGAGGGAGGGAGGAAGGAGAGGGAGGGAGGAAGGAGAGGGAGGGAGGAAGGAGAGGGAAGACGGAGAGGGAGGAAGGAGAGGGAAGACGGAGAGGGAAGACGGAGAGGGAAGACGGAGAGGGAAGACGGAGAGGGAAGACGGAGAGGGAAGACGGAGAGGGAAGACAGAGAGGGAAGACAGAGAGGGAAGACAGAGAGGGAAGACAGAGAGGGAAGACAGAGAGGGAGGAAGGAGAGGGAGGAAGGAGAGGGAGGAAGGAGAGGGAGGAAGGAGAGGGAGGAAGGAGAGGGAGGAAGGAGAGGGAGGAAGGAGAGGGAGGAAAGGGAGGGAAGAGAGGGAGGAAAGGGAGGGAAGAGAGGGAGGAGAGGAGGGAGGAGAGGGAGGGAGGAGAGGGAGGAAGGAGAGGGAGGAAGGAAGGGAGGAAGGAGAGGGAGGAAGGAGAGGGAGGAAGGAGAGGGAGGAAGGAGAGGGAGGAAGGAGAGGGAGGAAGGAGAGGGAGGAGACGGAGGGAGGAGACGGAGGGAGGAGACGGAGGGAGGAGACGGAGGGAGGAGACGGAGGGAGGAGACGGAGGGAAGGGAGGGAAGGGAGGGAAGGGAGGGAAGGGAGGGAAGGGAGGGAAGGGAGGGAAGGGAGGGAAGGGAGGGAAGGAAGAGAGGGAGGGAAGAGAGGGAGGGAAGAGAGGGAGGGAAGAGAGGGAGGGAAGAGAGGGAGGGAAGAGAGGGAGGGAAGAGAGGGAGGGAAGAGAGGGAGGGAGAGAGGGAGGGAAGAGAGGGAGGGAAGAGAGGGAGGGAAGAGAGGGAGGGAAGAGAGGGAGGGAAGAGAGGGAGGGAAGAGAGGGAGGGAAGAGAGGGAGGGAAGAAAAACCAAAGGCAGTATTTGCACACCAGGATAATTTTAATTTCTTTTCCTTTGGAATGGTGATGCACTTGGGTAGGGGGAAAAGCAGAGGTAGAACCAGGAGTGAGGAGGGTGGAAAAAAAAATAGAAGACTAAGAATGAGACCTCACAGCCTTTCCCACCATCACTGCTGCTCCAACACAGAGGGCAAGGCTGAGGATGAAGCCACTTTGGAGGAAAAAAATATTAAGACAGGGAGGGGGGTTTGTTTTCCTATTTGCTCCCTTCTTGCCTTGCATTCCCCCTTCCTCTCGGGCCACTGAGTAGTGCAATAAATTAATTTGTACTCTCCAGTGAACTCTTTCATCCTTTGTGTTCTCTCCCTTCCTCATCAAAAGCACAGCCCTGCATTTGCATGCATTAGCATAATGAAGCATTAATTACAAAGCCCTTTGGATAGGCCAAGTGTTGAGCTTCCAGCAATCCCAGTTCCATCAGGAAGCTGAGAAGCACTGGGCAACCACATCCTGGGGACCAAAACCTCCCAAAATAACCAAGAAAATCATCAGTACCAATTCCAGCAATCCCAGTCTCAGCAGGAAGCTGGGAAGCACTGGGCAAGCTTCTCAGAACCAGAGAGACACAACCCCAGCCAGGGGATCATAAACCCCTTCCTAAAATAACCAAGAAAATCATCAGTACCAATTCCATCAATCCCAGTCCCATCAGGAAGCTGAAAAGCACTGGGCAACCACATCCAGGGGACCAAAACCATCTCCCAAAATAACCAAGAAAATCATCATTACCAATTCCAGCAATCCCATTCCCAGCAGGAAGCTGGAAAGCACTGGGCAGGCTTATCAGGACCAGAGGAAAGACACAACCCCAGCTCGAGGACTAAAACCTCCCAAAATAACAATGAAAATCATTAATACCAATTCCATCAATCCCAGTTCCACCAGGAAGCTGGGAAGCACTGGGCAGGCTTATCACGACCAGAGGAGACACAACCCCATCCGGGGAACCAAAACCTCTCCAGACACGGAGAATCCACTACTTCCCTGGGCAGCCCATTCCAAGGGCTGATCACCCTCTCCAGAAAGAAATTCTTTCTCAGCTCCAACCTAAACCTCCCCTGGCACAACTTGAGACCCTTTGTGCCCTCTTGTCTTGCTGAGAGTTGCCTGGGAAAAGAGCCCAACCCCCCCCCTGGCTCCAACCTCCTTTCAGGGAGTTGCAGAGAGTGATGAGGTCTCCCCTGAGCCTCCTCTTCTCCAGCCTCAACACCCCCAGCTCCCTCAGCCCTTCCTTCCTCCCAGGAATTCTGCTGGATCCCTTCCCAGCCTCCTTGCTCTTCTCTGCACCTGCTCCAGCACCTCAAGCTCCTTCCTGAGGGACTTGCTGAGGGGCCCAGAACTGGACACAGGACTCAAGCTGTGGCCTCCCCAGGGCTGAGCACAGGGGCAGAATCCCTTCCCTGGACCTGCTGGCCACGCTCTTCCTCAGCCAGCCCAGGATGCCATTGGCCTTCTTGCCCACCTGGCCACACTGCTGCCTCCTCTTCAGCTTCCTGGCAAGCCAGACTCCCAGCTCCCTTGCTGCAACCACTCCCTGCCCAGCCTGGAGCTCCCCAGGGGCTTCTTGTGGACAAAGTGCAGGACCCGGCCCTTGGAATCTTCAACCTCATCCCCTTGGGATCAGCCCAACTCTCCAGTCTCTCCAGGTCCCTCTGCAGAGCCCTCCTGCCTTCCAGCTGATCCACACTTCCCCCCAGCTTAGTGTCAGCTGGGAATTTCCTGAGGATGGACTCAATGCCCTCCTCTAAATCCTCCCTCAAGATATTAAACAGCACTGGGCCCAACACTGATCCCTGGGGGACACCACTAGTGACCGGCCGCCATTTTGATGCAGCCCCGTTCAGCACCACTCTCTGGGCCCAGCCAGAGAGCACTAGGTTGGTTTTTTTTGGCCGTGGAAGAGGCAGGGCTGCTTGTCCCAAGGTGTTGGTAGCCCAAATGAATGAGATGCACTGATTTACAGCAGGTTTGATAAAGAAAACAACTTGCTATCAAACCACCACTGAGTTCCTCTGACCATCACCCTCTGAGACTTTTCATCATGAAGCTCTTCAAGGCATCATAATCTTTCACTTCCCATTCTGCTGAACGTGTGGTTTAAAAACCATCAGGCAAGAGGAGAGGACGGATGGAAAATAAATATTTTTAGCCATAAAACCACAACAGATTTACTTCAAAATGCATTTCTTGAGACAAGGAAAACCTCCCAAGTCAGAGCACAAAATTCATAACACACTGTGTAAGACCAATAACTCCCACTCAATTTTCTCTGGAGAGCAAAATCCATCCCAAAACCTCATGTCCAATTCCCAGCTTGAGAAGTTGCCTGGTAATAAAGTTATTGGAGAAGTTTGCCAGCTCCAAGGGAAACCAGAAGGAGCAATCCAACATGATATTACTTGAATGGATTTCCAAACTGAAATCCCTAAGATTGCAAAGCCACACTTGGAACTAAAGGGGAATCCAGTGGGAAAGAAATTCAGATTTGAATATTACCAGAAATTCCTCAAGCCATCATAATCTTTCACTTCCAATTCTGCTGAACGTGTGGTTTAAAAACCATGAGGCAAGAGGAGAGGATGGATGGAAAATAAAGCTTTTTATCCACAAAACCACAACAGATTTACTTCAAAATGCATTTCTTGAGACAAGGAAAACCTCCCAAGTCAGAGCACCAAATTCACTCTCCTTAAAACACTGTGCAACACCAATAACTTCCACTCAGTTTTCTCTGGAGAGGAAAATCCATCCCAAAACCTCGTGTCCAATTCCCAGCTTGAGAAGTTGCCTGGTAATAAAGTTCTTGGAGAAGTTTGCCAGCTCCAAGGGAAACCAGAAGGAGCAATCCAACATGATATTACTCACTTGACTGGTTTTCCAAACTGAAATCCCTAAGATTGCAAAGCCACACTTGGAACTACAGGGGAATCCAGTGGAAAACAATTCAGATTTGAATATTACCAGAAGCTCTTCAAGGCATCATAATCTTTCACTTCCCATTCTGCTGAACGTGTGGTTTAGAAACCATCAGGCAAGAGGAGAGGATGGATGGAAAATAAATATTTTTTTATCCATAAAACCACAACAGATTTACTTCAAAATGCATTTCTTGAGACAAGGAAAACCTCCCAAGTCAGAGCACCAAATTCACTCTCACTAAAACACTGTGCAACACCAATAACTTCCACTCAATTTTCTCTGGAGAGCAAAATCCATCCCAAAACCTCGTGTCCAATTCCCAGCTTGAGAAGTTGCCTGGTAATAAAGTTATTGGAGAAGTTTGCCAGCTCCAAGGGAAACCAGAAGGAGCAATCCAACATGATATTACTCACTTGACTGGTTTTCCAAACTGAAATCCCTAAGATTGCAAAGCCTCACTTGGAACTACAGGGGAATCCAGTGTTAAAGAAATTCAGATTTGAATATTACCAGAACCTCTTCAAGACATCATAATCTTTCACTTCCCATTCTGCTGAACGTGTTGTTTAAAAACCATCAGGCAAGAGGAGAGGATGGATGGAAAATAAATCTTTTTATCCACAAAACCACAACAGATTTACTTCAAAATGCATTTCTTGAGACAAGGAAAACCTCCCAAGTCAGAGCACAAAATTCATAACACACTGTGTAAGACCAATAACTTCCTCTCAATTTTCTCTGGAGAGCAAAATCCATCCCAAAACCTCGTGTCCAATTCCCAGCTTGAGAAACTGCCTGGTAATAAAGTTCTTGGAGAAGTTTGCCAGCTCCAAGGGAAACCAGAAGGAGCAATCCAACATGATATTACTCACTTGACTGGTTTTCCAAACTGAAATCCCTAAGATTGCAAAGCCACACTTGGAACTACAGGGGAATCCAGTGGAAAACAATTCAGATTTGAATATTACCAGAAGCTCTTCAAGGCATCATAATCTTTCACTTCCCATTCCGCTGAACGTGTGGTTTAGAAACCATCAGGCAAGAGGAGAGGATGGATGGAAAATAAATATTTTTAGCCATAAAACCACAACAGATTTACTTCAAATGCATTTCTTGAGACAAAGAAAACCTCAAAAGTCAGAGCCTAAAATTAACTCTCACTAAAACACTGTGCAGCACCAATAACTTCCACTCAATATTCTTTGGAGAGCAAAATCCATCCCAAAACCTTGTGTCCAATTCCCAGCTTGAGAAGTTGCCTGGTAACAAAGTTATTGGAGAAGTTTGCCAGCTCCAAGGGAAACCAGAAGGAGCAATCCAACATGATATTACTCACTTGACTGAGCTTCCAAACTGAAATCCCTAAGATTACAAAGCCTCACTTGGAACTACAGGGGAATCCAGTGGAAAACAATTCAGATTTGAATATTACCAGAAGCTCTTCAAGGCATCATAATCTTTCACTTCCCATTCTGCTGAACATGTGGTTTAAAAACCATCAGGCAAGAGGAGAGGATGGATGGAAAATAAATCTTTTTATCCATAAAACCACAACAGATTTACTTCAAAAACCTCAAAAGTCAGGGCACCAAATTCACTCTCATTAAAACACTGTGCAACACCAATAACTCCCACTCAGTTTTCTCTGGAGAGCAAAATCCATCCCAAACATCCCCGTGTCCAATTCCCAGCTTGAGAAGTTGCCGGGTAATAAAGTTCTTGGAGAAGTTTGCCAGCTCCAAGGGAAACCAGAAGGAGCAATCCAACATGATATTACTCACTTGACTGGTTTTCCAAACTGAAATCCCTAAGATTGCAAAGCCTCACTTGGAACTACAGGGGAATCCAGTGGGAAAAAAAATCAGATTTGAATATTACCAGAACCTCTTCAAGACATCATAATCTTTCACTTCCCATTCTGCTGAACGTGTGGTTTAAAAACCATCAGGCAAGAGGAGAGGATGGATGGAAAATAAATATTTTTATCCATAAAACCACAACAGATTTACTTCAAAATGCATTTCTTGAGACAAGGAAAACCTCTAAAGACAGAGCACCAAATTCACTCTCATTAAAACACTTGTAACACCAATAACTTCCACTCAGTTTTCTCTGGAGAGCAAAATCCATCCCAAAACCTCGTGTCCAATTCCCAGCTTGAGAAGTTGCCTGGTAATAAAGTTATTGGAGAAGTTTGCCAGCTCCAAGGGAAACCAGGAGGAGCAATCCAACATGATATTACTCACTTGACTGAGCTTCCAAACTGAAATCCCTAAGATTGCAAAGCCACACTTGGAATTACAGGGGAATCCAGTGGGAAAAAAAAATCAGATTTGAATATTACCAGAAGCTCTCAAGGCATCATAATCTTTCACTTCCCATTCTGCTGAACGTGTGGTTTAAAAACCATGAGGCAAGAGGAGAGGATGGATGGAAAATAAATCTTTTTATCCACAAAACCACAACAGATTTACTTCAAAATGCATTTCTTGAGACAAAGAAAACCTCCCAAGTCAGAGCACCAAAATCACTCTCATAAAACACTGTGCAACACCAATAACTTCCACTCAGTTTTCTCTGGAGAGCAAAATCCATCCCAAACATCCCCGTGTCCAATTCCCAGCTTGAGAAACTGCCTGGTAATAAAGGTTTTGGAGAAGTTTGCCAGCTCCAAGGGAAACCAGAAGGAGCAATCCAACATGATATTACTGACTTGACTGGTTTTCCAAACTGAAATCCCTAAGATTGCAAAGCCACACTTGGAACTACAGGGGAATCCAGTGAGAAAAAAAATCAGATTTGAATATTACCAGAAACTCCTCAAGGCATCATAATCTTTCACTTCCCATTCTGCTGAATGTGTGGTTTAGAAACCATCAGGCAAGAGGAGAGGATGGATGGAAAATAAATCTTTTTATCCACAAAACCACAACAGATTTACTTCAAAATGCATTTTTTGAGACAAGGAAAACCTCCCAAGTCAGAGCCCAAAATTAACTCTCATTAAAACACTGTGCAACACCAATAACTTCCACTCAGTTTTCTCTGGAGAGCAAAATCCATCCCAAAACTTCGTGTCCAATTCCCAGCTTGAGAAACTGCCTGGTAATAAAGTTCTTGGAGAAGTTTGCCAGCTCCAAGGGAAACCAGAAGGAGCAATCCAACATGATATTACTCACTTGACTGGTTTTCCAAACTGAAATCCCTAAGATTGCAAAGCCTCACTTGGAATTACAGGGGAATCCAGTGGGAAAAAAAATCAGATTTGAATATTACCAGAAACTCTTCAAGGCATCATAATCTTTCACTTCCCATTCTGCTGAACGTGTGGCTTAAAAACCATCAGGCAAGAGGAGAGGATGGATGGAAAATAAATATTTTTATCCACAAAACCACAACAGATTTACTTCAAAATGCATTTCTTGAGACAAGGGAAACCTCCCAAGTCAGAGCACCAAATTCACTCTCATTAAAACACTGTGCAACACCAATAACTTCCACTCAGTTTTCTCTGGAGAGCAAAATCCATCCCAAAAATCCCCGTGTCCAATTCCCAGCTTGAGAAGTTGCCTGGTAATAAAGTTATTGGAGAAGTTTGCCAGCTCCAAGGGAAACCAGAAGGAGCAATCCAACATGATATTACTGACTTGACTGGTTTTCCAAACTGATATCCCTAAGATTACAAAGCCACACTTGGAATTACAGGGGAATCCAGTGGGAAAAAAAATCAGATTTGAATATTACCAGAAGCTCTCAAGGCATCATAATCTTTCACTTCCCATTCTGCTGAACGTGTGGTTTAAAAACCATGAGGCAAGAGGAGAGGATGGATGGAAAATAAATCTTTTTATCCACAAAACCACAACAGATTTACTTCAAAATGCATTTCTTGAGACAAAGAAAACCTCCCAAGTCAGAGCACCAAAATCACTCTCATAAAACACTGTGCAACACCAATAACTTCCACTCAGTTTTCTCTGGAGAGCAAAATCCATCCCAAAAATCCCCGTGTCCAATTCCCAGCTTGAGAAGTTGCCTGGTAATAAAGTTATTGGAGAAGTTTGCCAGCTCCAAGGGAAACCAGGAGGAGCAATCCAACATGATATTACTCACTTGACTGGTTTTCCAAACTGAAATCCCTAAGATTGCAAAGCCTCACTTGGAACTACAGGGGAATCCAGTGGGAAAAAAAATCAGATTTGAATATTACCAGAAACTCCTCAAGGCATCATAATCTTTCACTTCCCATTCTGCTGAACGTGTGGTTTAGAAACCATCAGGCAAGAGGAGAGGATGGATGGAAAATAAATCTTTTTAGCCATAAAACCACAACAGATTTACTTCAAAATGCATTTCTTGAGACAAGGAAAACCTCCCAAGTCAGAGCACAAAATTCATAACACACTGTGTAAGACCAATAACTTCCTCTCAATTTTCTCTGGAGAGCAAAATCCATCCCAAAACCTCGTGTCCAATTCCCAGCTTGAGAAGTTGCCTGGTAATAAAGTTATTGGAGAAGTTTGCCAGCTCCAAGGGAAACCAGGAGGAGCAATCCAACATGATATTACTCACTTGACTGGTTTTCCAAACTGAAATCCCTAAGATTACAAAGCCTCACTTGGAACTACAGGGGAATCCAGTGGAAAACAATTCAGATTTGAATATTACCAGAAGCTCTTCAAGGCATCATAATCTTTCAGTTCCCATTCTGCTGAACGTGTGGTTTAGAAACCATGAGGCAAGGGGAGAGGATGGATGGAAAATAAATCTTTTTATCCATAAAACCACAACAGATTTACTTCAAAATGCATTTCTTGAGACAAAGAAAACCTCCCAAGTCAGAGCACCAAATTCACTCTCATTAAAACACTGTGCAACACCAATAACTTCCACTCAGTTTTCTCTGGAGAGCAAAATCCATCCCAAGACCTTGTGTCCAATTCCCAGCTTGAGAAGTTGCCTGGTAATAAAGTTCTTGGAGAAGTTTGCCAGCTCCAAGGGAAACCAGGAGGAGCAATCCAACATGATATTACTCACTTGACTGGTTTTCCAAACTGAAATCCCTAAGATTGCAAAGCCACACTTGGAATTACAGGGGAATCCAGTGGGAAAAAAAATCAGATTTGAATATTACCAGAAGGTCCTGTTGATTCTAAGAAAGCAAAACCACTCATCTGGATAATGTCCTGCAGATTGGGCAGTGGATTTGGGGCCTTTTGCCAAGGTTCTGCCTGCCCTTGGCCACTCTGCAACTAAATACCTTTGGATTGCAACTATTTCTGGGAGAAAAAATTAAAAAAAAAAAGGTTATATACCCCAAAAATAGTGTTTAAAGCTTTAGTTAGGGACTCAGGTTGTTGGTGATGTACGTCTGAGTTTCTCCAGAACTTCAAAGTATCAAGGGTTTGGATGGGGAGGTTTGGTTTTTTAAATAAAAAGTTGGAAATGAATCAAAATAAATGAAATTAAAAGAAAATTCACACTCCTAAACCTAAACCACCCAATAAAATCATATCCAGGCACAAATGCTTAAGAGGAGATGATGAAACAAGGGACTGAAGTGCTCCAAATCAATCACTGCAGTCCCAAAACCCCCAAATTGGTTTAAAATAAATCAGTTTTTCTCCTCCATAAGGGGAAAGGAAAGGAAAAGGGGGGGAAGGAAAAGGGGGGGAAGGAAAAAGGGGGGGAAGGAAAAGGGGGGGAAGGAAAAGGGGGGGAAGGAAAAAGGGGGGGAAGGAAAGGGGGGAAGGAAAAGGGGGGGAAGGAAAAGGGGGGAAGGAAAAGGGGGGAAGGAAAAGGGGGGAAGGAAAAGGGGGGGAAGGAAAAGGGGGAAGGAAAAGGGGGGAAGGAAAAGGGGGGAAGGAAAAGGGGGAAGGAAAGGGGGGAAGAAAAAGGGGGGAAGGAAAAGGGGGAAAGAAAAGGGGGAAGGAAAAGGGGAAGGAAAAGGGGGAAGGAAAAGGGAAGGAAAAGGGGGAAGGAAAAGGGGGAAGGAAAAGGGGAAAGGAGAAGGGGGAAAGGAGAAGGGGAAAGGAGAGGGGAAAGGAGAAGGGGGAAAGGAGAAGGGGGAAAGGGAAGGGGAAAGGAGAAGGGGGAAAGGAGAAGGGGAAAGGAGAAGGGGAAAGGAGAAGGGGAAAGGAGAAGGGGGAAAGGAGAAGGGGAAAGGAGAAGGGGGGGGAAAGGGGGAAGGAAAGGGGGAAGGGAAAGGGGAAGGAAAGGGGAAGGGAAAGGGGGAAGGGAAAGGGGAAGGAAAGGGGAAGGGAAAGGGGGAAGGGAAAGGGGAAGGGAAAGGGGAAGGGAAAGGGGGAAGGGAAGGGGGAAGGAAAGGGGGAAGGGAAAGGGAAGGGAAAGGGGGAAGGAAAGGGGAAGGGAAAGGGGGAAGGGAAAGGGGAAGGGAAAGGGGAAGGAAAGGGGAAGGGAAAGGGGAAGGGAAAGGGGAAGGGAAAGGGGGAAGGGAAAGGGGAAGGAAAAGGGGAAGGAAAAGGGGGAAGGAAAGGGGGAAGGAAAAGGGGGAAGGAAAAGGGGAAGGAAAAGGGGGAAGGAAAAGGGGAATGGAAAAGGGGGAATGGAAAAGGGGGAATGGAAAAGGGGGAATGGAAAAGGGGGAATGGAAAAGGGGGAATGGAAAAGGGGGAATGGAAAAGGGGGAATGGAAAAGGGGGAATGGAAAAGGGGGAAAGGAGAAGGGGGAATGGAAAAGGGGAAAGGAGAAGGGGGAAAGGAGAAGGGGAAAGGAGAAGGGGAAAGGAGAAGGGGAAAGGAGAAGGGGAAAGGAGAAGGGGGAAAGGAGAAGGGGGAAAGGAGGGGGGAAAGGAGAAGGGGAAAGGAGAAGGGGAAAGGAGAAGGGGAAAGGAGAAGGGGGAAAGGAGAAAGGGGGAAAGGAGAAGGGGAAAGGAGAAGGGGGAAAGGAGAAGGGGGAAAGGAGAAGGGGAAAGGAGAAGGAAAGGAGAAGGGGAAAGGAGAAGGGGGAAAGGAGAAGGGGGAAAGGAGAAGGGGAAGGGAAAGGGGGAAGGAAAGGGGAAGGGAAAGGGGAAGGGAAAGGGGGAAGGGAAAGGGGGAAGGGAAAGGGGAAGGGAAAGGGGGAAGGGAAAGGGGGAAGGGAAAGGGGAAGGGAAAGGGGGAAGGGAAAGGGGGAAGGGAAAGGGGAAGGGAAAGGGGGAAGGGAAAGGGGAAGGGAAAGGGGGAAGGAAAGGGGAATGGAAAGGGGGAATGGAAAAGGGGGAATGGAAAAGGGGGAATGGAAAAGGGGGAATGGAAAAGGGGGAATGGAAAAGGGGGAATGGAGAAGGGGGAATGGAGAAGGGGAAAGGAAAGGGAAAGGAGAAGGGGAAAGGAGAAGGGGGAAAGGAGAAGGGGGAAAGGAGAAGGGGGAAAGGAGAAGGGGAAAGGAGAAGGGGGAAAGAGAAGGGGAAAGGAGAAGGGGAAAGGAGGAAGGGGGAAAGGAGAAGGGGGAAAGGAGAAGGGGGAAAGGAGAAGGGGAAAGGAGAAGGGGGAAAGGAGAAGGGGAAAGGAGAAGGGGAAAGGAGAAGGGGGAAAGGAGAAGGGGGAAAGGAGAAGGGGGAAAGGAGAAGGGGAAAGGAGAAGGGAAAGGGAAGGGGGAAAGGAGAAGGGGGAAAGGAGAAGGGAAAGGAGAAGGGGGAAAGGAGAGGGGGAAAGGAGAAGGGGAAAGGAGAAGGGGGAAAGGAGAAGGGGAAAGGAGAAGGGGAAAGGAGAAGGGGAAGGAGAAGGGGAAAGGAGAAGGGAAAGGAGAAGGGGGAAAGGAGAAGGGGAAAGGAGAAGGGGAAAGGAGAAGGGGGAAAGGAGAAGGGGGAAAGGAGAAGGGGGAAAGGAGAAGGGGGAAAGGAGAAGGGGGAAAGGAGAAGGGGGAAAGGAGAAGGGGAAAGGAGAAGGGGGAAAGGAGAAGGGGGAAAGGAGAAGGGGAAAGGAGAAGGGGGAAAGGAGAAGGGGGAAGGGAAAGGGGGAAGGGAAAGGGGGAAGGGAAGGGGAAGGGAAAGGGGGAAGGGAAAGGGGGAGGGAAAGGGGGAAGGGAAAGGGGGAAGGAAAGGGGGAAGGGAAAGGGGAAGGGAAAGGGGAAGGGAAAGGGGGAAGGAAAGGGGAAGGGAAAGGGGAAGGGAAAGGGGGAAGGAAAGGGAAGGGAAAGGGAGAAGGGAAAGGGAAGGGAAAGGGGAAGGGAAGGGGAGGGAAAGGGGAAGGGAAAGGGGAAGGGAAAGGGGGAAGGGAAAGGGGGAAGGGAAAGGGGGAAGGGAAAGGGGGAATGGAAAAGGGAATGGAAAGGGGGAAAGGAGAAGGGGGAATGGAAAAGGGGGAATGGAAAAGGGGGAATGGAAAAGGGGGAATGGAAAAGGGGGAATGGAAAAGGGGGAATGGAAAAGGGGGAATGGAAAGGGGGAATGGAAAGGGGGAATGGAAAGGGGGAATGGAAAGGGGGAATGGAAAGGGGGAATGGAAAGGGGGAATGGAAAGGGGGAAAGGAAAGGGGGGAAAGGAAAGGGGGGAAAGGAAAGGGGGAAAGGAAAAGGGGAAAGGAAAGGGGGGAAAGGAAAGGGGGGAAAGGAAAAGGGGAAAGGAAAAAAGGGGGAAAGGAAAACGGGGAAAGGAAAACGGGGAAAGGAAAACGGGGAAAGGAAAAGGGGGAAAGGAAAAGGGGGAAAGGAAAAGGGGGAAAGGAGTTGGAAATGGCCAAGAAAAACTCTAGGAAATCCAAAGAAAAAAGAAAAACTCTAGGAAATACAAGGGAAAAGAAAATATGAGCAAAGCCATCAGACAAGAAGCAGAAAGGAGATGGATTTCATGGGGTTTTTTTTGTTCCCATAGTGAAGGGAACCAATATCCATCCCTTCTCCCAGGAGATCCTTAAGGAGCTCAAGACACTCAAGCACTTCTTAATTCCCATTTCCCAACTCCGTGATCTCCCTGCTAGAGCCTCAGCATCCCCTGGGCACCTCTGGAATTCCCAGGACCAGGATTTCTCTGGGAAAAGGGGGTTTTGGGATCCTAGAATCTGCAAGGAGGTGCCTGGGAAAAGGGTGAGATTCTGGGGCTCAAGGTGTAGAAAATAGGTGGAGATTTAAGTAGTTCTGGCACCTGAGTTCAGGAAACATTTGGGTGATGCTCTCAGGCACCTGGGGTGGTCTTGGGGGTGCCCAACACAGGGACAGGAGTTGGACTTGATGGTCCTGATGGTCCTTTCCAACTGGCAGATTCCATGATCTGTATCACAAAGGGATATTTTGAATAAGAGGCAAAATTTGGCTCAGTTAAATCAAGTCCTGGAGTTCTCATCCATGCTGGAAGGCATGGATTGCATTAAAAAAACATTAAAATATTCTTATTTATTATTTAGCTAATCAATATTCACTTCTTATTTCCAAAATCCTAGCTCAAGGGAATGAATTTTTGTCATTGCCACTTGAAACACAACCACATCTCTAGTAGATTTCTTTCTAGATGAAGTTTTATCCCTTTATACCCATTTTTTTTATATGGAAAACAGTTTTTAGCTGGCTCATCCCTTTCTTCTGAGTGCTACAAATTGCACCTACAAAAAGGACAAGTTTGCAGAAGCCCTGCCAAGGAACCTTGCTTGCTTGTCCTGACTTATGTCAGACAAAATGTCAGAGCCTCCAGAACTGCTCTTGGCAAAGCCCAGCATGGAATCCATCAAATTCCAGCAGCTAAAAAGGCAGTGGAATGGTTGCACAAAGAGAGGATGCACTGCAGACTGAATCCTTGGCACTGATCCTATAGATTTGTAGCATTTACCTAGAGTGAAATTAATGGAGTTCCCATTTGGGGAAAATCAGAAGGAAAAATGAGTTTTTTAAGTAGTATAATAAATAATCTAAGGAAGAAATAAATCTTTTCTTTTTTTAATTACTGCTTACATCAAGCAAACCCCATCCAACCCCAGCCTCTTGGGCATCTTCCTCTCCTTCCAAACTGTGTTGCTCTACAAGAGTCAAACTGAATAAATATCTGTACCTCATCCACCAGCAGACAAATGAATTTGCAGGGTGAATGGAAAGCTGAAGTAGGGAAAGGTTCTGTTTAATATTTTTATTTTAGAGTTAGGCATTTTGCTGGGTT